>NC_057940.1:54338928-54596428 GCF_018555375.3 Anguilla rostrata | reverse complement strand
GCCACAGGAAGACCGCAGCTCACATTAAGCCTGATTTAGACATCGACAAATAATGAAAAAGTGTCGCACAACATTTTACATTTAAACTTCAGCAAAGGGCTGTGGAGAGGGTTCTGTTGTCTGTGGTAATGAGACGGCAAACTGCTGATGTTTACGTCTGTGAAAACATTGCGGCGCCAGGTGAAATTACTCAGAAATAGGGGAGGAATAAAATTAATATATACTTTTGTTTCAAAAAAATGATGCAAACAGAAAAAAAGAAGGCAGTCTGTCACTCAGATAAACCAAAAATAATGACGTATCCATGACAATGAATTTCAGTGTTCCATATGGCTGTCCAATCAACATTGTGCAACAAAGTATGAAGTTCTGCAACAGAAAAAAAATTCTACAGGTGCATGACACTGAAGAAAGGTCACGCAACACTTTTTTTCCTTTGAAAATACGTCATTTTTGTCATGCGGCATTTGTCGAAAGGGTCATGTGACCAAGTATAAATCAGACTATAGGGTATACTGCACTGATAATGCACTAACGGACGTGTGACATGCGTCTGAGTGTGTATCTTACACAATGAATTACAGAAAAGACGGCGCACAAACACACAGAAAGGAAAGGGAAAGAGAGAGAGAAGAGGGAAGTGACAGAGGGAATACATTGAAAATAAAGAAAGGAGAGTGGCATTACAGATAGGAAGGGAAGGAGGGAGGAAAGAATGAGTGGAGCTATTATATAAGAACACTACATCTCCAAAAGTATATGGACACCTGCCAACATCTCATCTCATACAAAATTATGGGCATTAATATAGAGTTGGTCCACCCTTTGCTGCTATGACAACCTCCACTCTTCAGGGAAGGATTTATACAGGATGTTGGAGCATTGCTGCAGGGATTTGTTTCCATTCAGCCAGAAGAGCATTAGTGAGGTTGGGCACTGATTTGGTGATTAGGCCTGGCTCGCAGTTTGCTTTCTAATTGATCCCAAAGGTGTTTGATGGGGTTGAGATCAGGGCTCTGTGCAGGCCAGTCAAGTTCTTTCACATAATTCTCGACAAAACCATTTCCATATGGACCTCGCTGTGTGCCCTGTCATACTGAAACAGAAAGGGCCTTGCCAAAACTGTTGGGGAAGCAGAGAATCATCTAGAATATGCTTGTATGCTGTAGCATTAAGATTTGCCTTCACTGGAACTAAGGGGCCTAGCCAGGAAAAACAGACCCAGACCAAGGGGTGTCCAGATACTTTTGGGCATATTGTCCAAATTCCCCTCCTAATCATTTTGCCTACACACTAACGCCCATTTTGTGCAGTTTATGAGAGCTGCCGTTTAGTACAAGGGTTGTCCATTAGTTAAAACTATAAACAAAACACTAAGTTGAAATTGTGAGCAAAACTGTAAACAGAGGCGCCCGTTTAATTTCTTTTTGTTAAATTCTTGTCAAGGTATAGAAACGAATGTTATTACATTATCACAGGCAAAAGATGGTCTACTTCCGCATGGGCAACAGAGGGCGCAATAAGCCTAGTATTTCAGAAGCATCGCATTGGTTGCTTTGTGATTCTCTGGAAACTTCGTAAATGTGTGATGCGCGTGATCAGATCACCTCAGGTGAAATGCACACTGTAATAATATTTTATATTCTGTATCTTTTACACAGGTAAGTGGATCATAAAAACGAATCTAATCATATAATGTACACTTGCGTGAATCGTAACGGTAATCTTTAAGGAAGGAAATGCTGAGTTTGACCGTAGTTCAGCATAACCACGTTAGACTAGCAACGACAGTAAAATGGCGATCGCTGACGAAACAAGTCATGTTAACGTTACATTCACAAGACACACAATGTAGTAATGTCACTGTGGAGCAAATATAAAATAAAACTTGTATTGTTTGTATTGTTATCATCAGCTCTAGCAGACTAGAGCACTGATTTGTTGAATTAGCTGTAGATAATTTACTATTCATTTATTTGGTTCTAGCTTAGCTAACCGCTAGTTTGGTTTATAGTAGCACATCACAGCAGCTAGCCTAGCTTAGCTAACGGTCACCAAGAAGTGAGGGACTCGTGCTATGTGTATCGGTGCAGTTCGTAACATAGCAGCAACGAGTACGTGCCATCCATGACCAGCAGAATGGCTACTTATTCTGTATGTCGGTAGTTAGTGAATCAGCCTGTCATCAGTACACTAATGGAGATTAATATAAATAATTTTAGATTCATGTGATAGCATCAGTAGACTAATGAAGATCAATATTAATAACTAGATTAATGTGATAGCCTTTATAATTGTATGACATACTCTGCCCCTTAATATAGCCTCGTTTTCATACAGAAAGAGTGCAGGGTGTCCCGCAGTAAGAGCACCAGATTAAGAGTTTATCTGTTATCCTTAAAAACACTGTTTTTGCATGATTTGTTAATGCGAGAGTACTTGCCGTGCTAATGGTTGCCGACTTTCAAAGATATTAAAAGGTAATATTAAAGAGTAGTAGAATGTACACTATGATACTATATATATATATATATATATATATATATATATATATATATATATATAGGCTATATATATATATCACGATGGAATACTTACGTTTGTCTGATCAGTAAACCAAAGAGTAGTGAACTTGATGCTATGAATGTCTAATTGCAGGTTATTGTATACGAGTTAATGAGTCATAATTTGATTGTTTTGTTTAAGAGAAGCACCGCGTTGGTAGCTTTGTAATTCTGGAAACATTGTCTATATATGATGCCAGTGATCAGATCACTTCAGAAGAAATACACACTCTGATAATTTTTTGCGTTCTGTATCTTTTACACAGATATCAACAAATTAATTAGTTATGTTAGACTGCGCCCCATGCATCATTTTGTGCCTGTAATATATGTACATATATATACTTAAATTAACAAATATCTCATGCGCAGCAGTGGGAAATTATTGTATTAGCACATGCAACTGGATAAATGGTATAGCATAACAAGTGCTTGAAGTTTAGGGAAAAAATTGCGGGCAGTTGCTGCTATAGTAACAAACAGGAATAAAATGGGTTGATGGGCTGCTGCCCTTAATCAATTCGGCCCATCACGGAAAGAAAGAGCATTCCTTTGTAGTATTTTTATTTTCAAATTATAGCCTACCCCCTGGACCTGAACTAAATTTGGGGTAATTCCCTCTGTCTTAATTTGGCTGTGATGCAGACTTAAAAAGAAGCTAGATAAAGCGTGCAAAATGTCCATGCAAGAGTGCCCGCACTGTAAGATGTTTTCTGTAATGTTTTCTAGATGTTTTCTATAACAGCCTTAGGCCCTTGTGGACTTGACGGGAAACGCGCCTTGGAGTCCGCTAGTCGAGAGAATTGGATTCGGCCACAATTAAGCGTAACTCGAAACAGAAGGGGGAGTGATTAGATGGGGCTAGAGTGTGTGTGCATACAGGCTTACTGGCGCTGGTGAGAGGTTTGGATGACGCCTTAATATTTATAAAATTAGTGGGGGTGCTAGTCCCCCCAGTTTTTTCTTTCTCTCTTTTTTTTTTTTTTTTTTTTTACAGGACAATGTTATGTGAAGTACGTTGCCTACTTAGGCTATATCAATAGCGTTGCATTTGAGATTGACGGTAAGTCCATTAGACTTGCATGCTCGTGCAGCCTGTTTTTGATAGGCACGCCATATCCACATGGGCCTCAATCAAATTCTGGCTGGCTGTGGGTGCAAGTGAATTGAGAAAACGGACGGTCGCTCGTTTTTCAGGAAGGCAATCACTTTGTTAACTCTCGGTGTTGCTGGTACTAAGTAGTTAATTACTTTTAATGTTTTGTCACTGCAGAACCTGTTCTCGTGTTCCTTTTTTGTGTTCAGAAGCTCTAACGTTTGCCGATAACTGTCGTGGTTCATCCTAAAGCAGTTGATTAAGTCTGGGAACAGGGAAAGTCGTGCTCGTGTCTGGTTGCATAACAAGCATTGTTTTTTGTTTATTTGGGATTGAAGCAGTGATTCTGGAATGGATGTTGCGTATTTTCCTTTTGGGTTCATCGGAGGTTTGCTTAGGGTTAGCAAAGACGTTTGTCTCCTGTTTTAAGTTTGTTTCTCAGCTCGCTGGTCTGTAAATAAGGGTGGGTTGTTTCTGGCGGTTCTGTAGTAACTGGGTTGGTGACTCAGCTCACTCTGGCGGAAAAGGGTCTCTCTCTCTCTCTCTAGTTTCACGTGCGCTCCCCAGTGTTGCTTAATGTGCAGCCAGCGCCCGTGTGCGCGCATATGCGCACGTGTTTGTGTGGTGTGTGCGGTGTGTGGTGTGTGTGTGTGTGTGTGGGTGCGTGTGTGTATGCGTGCGTGCGTGCGTGTGTGTGCCTGTGGTTGTGGGCGCGTGTGTGCAGTACCTTCCACAGTAGTAAAGACGGTGGAGGTCCCGGCGCTCTGTTGGCCGCCCAGCTGGCTGGCGACGGTGACGCTGTACTGCGTGGCGCCCCGCAGGCCCTTCAGCTGGTGCTCTGCAGCGTTACCTGATACTTTGATTCTCACATCCGCAGCTGAGATGGAGAGAGAGTGAGAATGAGGGGGGGAGAGGTGGACCGAGGAGATGCTTTTTGACATCTAATATTTGCACTGCAACTTAAACCACGGTTATGATAGAAAATGAAATGAGTGTAATTCATTATATGGTGAGCCCACCAAAAAAAAAAAAAAAAAATCAAACCACAATCCAAAACCACACCAGCATAAAAAACGGGGGAATCTCAGTTTCTCCTTCTGCACACAACACCCTGTGACTGTGACTTCTGTTGCCACTGAAGTAGAGGGGGAGAGAGAGGGAGGGAGGGAGCATCTGCAACAGAGCGAACATCAAACCTCCTGGGAAAGGAAAGGTGCTCTGAAAACATAGCAGAACAACAGGTAGCCACAGCCCGAGAGTGCCGCGACCCCTAGCCTCTGTTCACTGCAATAGATTTTGCTCTTACTATTTTTTACTGCTGTTACTTATAATTATTTGTTAGTCTTATCCTTATAGTGTTGTCCAGAGAGAGAGAGAGAGAGAGAGAGAAAGGGTTTTTTTTCCTCCTGTAGGGTGATGTAAGCATGACTAAGACGCAAACTGTTAGGGAGGTCCAGCATTGTGATGTCACAGACCCTGTTCTGAACCATAAACAATGATGTAGCTGTCCACGGTTGCTAGGGCCGGTCTCCAGAGCAACAGGGCTTTGTTGTGGCTGACATTGATGGCGCGGAGATCCGTGGGTGGGTCAGGAACTGGAGGGGGCAGGGGGGGGTATGGGGGGGGGGGTTGGGGGGGAGAAGGGTACGGGGGTGTTGGAATGAACAAAAATGAGAAGTTAGAGAGAAACAAATCTGTGTCACTGAAATAAATAGATTGAGCACTGCATGGTTGGGGTTGGTATAGAAGAAAACCTCTGTACTCTCAAGCATGTGTTTGTTATTTGGGTTTTCCCTTCTGCTGTCTCTAAGGATGCTAATTGACTGCCTGTTTCCTTAATCTAAACCTTGTGTGGTTTCATTAAGAAGCCTTTTTGGGGAGAACTGGGACGAAATCTATGGGGGCCTCATGCTTTGAGAAATGTTCTGACCTACAACCAAACTACCATAAACCCATAAGCCTCTTTGAAGGAACCAATGGGGACATAAATATTACAAGGACATGATATCCCGACCTTTCAAACTGATAGAAAGTACTGTGCTGAACAACCTGTTTTTTATATGTAGTGAAGAAACAACACTTAAGTACACCTTTTACCTCCCCTGCACCTGATCAGGTTGTCCTTTTTTATTTTCGTAGCTTGTGGCTCTTAGTTTAATGCTCATTAAGGAGGCAATTTACTGGAATTAAGGTACGTTTCCACTTACCCAGTTTTCTAGATATCTGCTGCAGCTCACCCTGATAAAACAGATCTCAATGGTTCCCTAGCTTTTGTGGCCTCCAATTGCCAAAAAAATTAGGTTTACGTTAGAAAAACTCAACAACAAAGTCTCTTTCCAAATATAATGCCACGGTTACTCACTAGCATCAACAGAGCTTACTTTATGCACAGTTGTTTTTAAACAATGTTTCAGCATTGTCATAACATCAATGTTGTAACATTTCCCCAGAACACTGGCGTGCTTTGGTTGAGTTTATAGAATGTGGTTTTTTTAATGAAACCGTGCACAAATTAAACTCTGTGGTAGTTCGTGAGTGACTGAGGCTGTCCGTGTTAGGACTGTACATTACATTTACATTACATTTACTTGGCAGACGCTTTTATCCAAAACGACGTACAGAAAATGCATTTCATGGTCATAGACAACTGCTGAACACAGGTTCAGTAAGGTACAATACTTATTTTGTATGGCTATTTCTAGCCAAGAACACAGTTCACAGTGAACACTATTCTGACCTAACCTCTGCAAAGCCAACTAGGCAGAATAAGTACTTTTCCTCCACTGGGGGATTAATTGCACTTCAATCCCAGAGCTTTGCACTTGTGTGTGAACAGCAAGTCCCTCTGGATAAACGGCAGTAAATTACAGGTCGGATAACAATTGCAGCGGCTGCAACACAGGTGTTTAATTTCAGCGGACGACCGGTCCAATTTTTGCGAATTCCGGCATGCATGGAGTCAAGTGTAGCGATGCTGGACAGGCCTGGTATTTGATAATTACAGCTAGCAAAGCTGCATTATCTCACCAGAAAGAAGGGGGGGGTGATTATGGGGGCCAGGTTAGTGTCAGCTTTCGACGCCAAAAAATGGCTGGACGCGCCGATGTTTCCCAGGCGGAAATGGTGATGTCAGGGAGGAATGTGGAGGGGAAAGGCCTCATCTGCAAATGGCAGAAGACAGACGTGTGTACTCCAGGTTCGTGATGTGTGCCCTTTCATTCAAAGCGCATTGGCTACGCGCACCAGTGACATTGCAAATTTCTACCTGGGTTTTAGAGTGGCCAGTTTCAGGGACTGCGGTGGCGCCACACCCTGTTAAGTGACTTCACGTCTCTGCTTCTGTGTCTTATTTAGTTTGCTTGCTGTGTCAGATGTCTGGTCATGTTGCTTTGTAAAACAGAGTGACTTCATTGGCATAAATGACGAAAGGAGAGCTGTTTTCAAACTACAAGCTAAGAAAATAGGAGCGGGATGCTAAAAGAGCAGGCTACTTACGTGTGACAACAAGGCCTTTGACTGGGTCACTCTCGTCCAATCCCAGCAGGGAAATCACACTGACCTCATAGGTGGAGCCAGGGGAGAGTTGAGAGAGAGGCACAGTGGAATTCTTGGAGTCCACGGCCACAGAGATGGGCTCCCCTGGGGCACAGAGGGAAGTGCATTGTGGGTAAAAATAAGAAGACAACAAAGGCACGTTTTTGTCTGCTGCTGGATGGCATCAAACTTTTTGCGGTATTCCACAAGTCTACCAAACTTAGAACTACAATGAAAATTTGACCATTGTTGACTGGTGCATCTGTGACTTTCAATCAGTCATGTACCTGTATGTGTTCCCATGACTTTGAAGCTAGAGATGATGTTCTTACTTTCTCTGGTGTTTGTATGTGCACGTGATCTTGAAGCTAGTGATGAGAGTATTACCTTCTCTGGAGTGTGTGTATGTGACCTTGAAGCTAGAGGTGAGACTCTTACCTTCTCTGGTGTGTGTGTAGGTGACCCTGAAGCTAGATATGACTCTTACCTTTTCTGGTGTGTGTGTACATCGCCTTGAAGCTAGAGGTGAGACTCTTACCTTCTCTGGTGTGTGTAGGTGACCCTGAAGCTAGAGATGAGACTCTTACCTTCTCTGGTGTTTGTGTACGTGACCTTGAAGCCAGACACGGGGCTCTTAGGCTTGGCCCAGGAGACGATGAGAGAGGACTCGGTCACGTTGCTGAAGGAGAGGTCAGAGGGTGGCTCAGGGCCTGGTGCGAAGATGAAGCAGAGAAGAGGGAGTGAGGGAATGTGAAAGAGAGAGAAAGAGAAAGAAAGACACAAGCGAGGGACAGAGAGGGAAGGCCAGGAGATGGACAGATAAGAGTGAGAGGCTTGAAAGGAAGAATGGTGGATGAGAAGTAGGAACCAAACACACACACACACACACACACACATACCACAAGCACACACACATACTCCAGAAAACACACACTCACCACAGCAAACTCTCTCTCTCTCACACACACATACGAGGTACACACACACACACACACACACTTAAGACTTAAGACTTAAGACGTAAGACTTTGACATGACCACCAGGGGGCCCTCATACTGTTGACAGTATACACGTACATACAGTACACACTTATGCATTGCCCGTGATTGTTAGTATTCATATGATTGCATATGTATATATGTGCAGTCCATTCATATATACAATATATACAGTACATTATATGGTACATGTACAGCATATACAGACAGAGGGTGCTGTTGGCGCTGTTAATGCCACTGATCTGATCCTGTTCGGAGAACACAGTAGAATAGAAGGTAAAATGATCACGTGATATTAGTGATGCTGAGCTGGTCTTTCAGTCCTGAAAGGAAGAATGAAATGGATGGAAGAGGAATGAGTGAAGGAAAAATAATTACTTTTAAAATGTAAAAATGGTGAAAAAAATGGTGAAATTTGAATATGTAAAAAAAAAAACAGATAAAAAGGTTAAATATCGCAACCAAATTGTGTGATGAAGGGAGTATAACAGAGATGATGAATAGGTATAAGATATACGGTGGCCAACAGATTTTCAACCCTGGGGAAAAATTATTTTTAAATAAAAAAACAACTCCATTCACTGACAATGGATTAATGGACTTCAAAACACAAAAAATATGAATCAATATTTAGGTCAGCAGGTGACCAGTTAATTGATTCATCGGTAGCAGTTTTCACTGATTTAAAAAAAAAAAAAAAAAAAAAAAACCTTTGGGGCCAACCATGGTCTTACCCTGAGTTTGAGGAGGATGGTGAGGAGAGGCAGGGAAGATGGCAGACTGTAAGCTAACCCTGAGAGAGAGAAGATCAGATCAGGAATAAGAGAGTGAGGGATGTCACAAAGGTCCTCATGAATATTAATGATAATTAATATTCATGGAATGGGTGTGAGGCACATGGATCTTTTTGGAGGTGACGTATAACAGTACAGTACATTGTAAAACAGAGCCTGAAACTTGTCTATGTTGAGCTTCTAATTATAGCCTTTCTGTTAATTCCTCAAATTTGCTTGTTATGGGATGCTTCCTTTATCCTGAATTCAGAGTCCTGATATATGTCCTTATGGTTTGAGGCCATGGTTATCAACCCTGGTGACCCACAGGCTATGCCGGTACTAGATACAATTCAGAACTTCATTTAACAATTAAAGCAGCTGATTAGTTAGCTTGCCTCGTGTGGTTTCTTGGACCTTAACTGGTTGCTGATTTTGAGGTAAAAACAAAAACTTGCGGTCCAGTGGACCAGGGTTGAGAACCAACGGTTTGAGAAAGCACCAACTTGATTAGGTAGAGAATATGCAGTATTGTCATCCTGAGATAATGTGCCTCCACTCCACTAGGGGGTGCTCAGTATCGCTGTCCCTGTAGTGTGATAATCTCAGTGTGTTTCTTCACAATGTACCCAGTATGAGTTGCACTCATCACAGTTCTGTACGAAACAGATGTGTTCAGAAGACAAAGGGTTAAACACACCACACAACAGTGCAATCTCAATTAATCAGTGGCAGCAGGATTAATTGTTTGTTACATGAATCTTGATTAATTAAAGCGTGGCACTGTCTGTGTGAAAGTGCTTTAATTGAAAGCCGTGGTCTTCCAGTGCCATTGAAACCACAAAATGAAAGCAACACAACACGTGAATAAGCAACAATTACCAGACGCAAACACAGACACACAGAACATGCTTACTCCTAAAATAGCTGTGACTCAGTCAAAACTGGATAATTTTCAACTCAAAAAAGAATCCCTGAAGTTAAATATATTATTTCAGGAAACAGCTGGTATGCACCTGTTGCTATAAATTGACAAAATGGTAACGCTTCATAATATGGCACAGTTATAAATGCTGAATAAGTTATTAACAACTGCATCCTGCATCATTGATTGTAAATGTTTGATGGTTGACTGGTGTTAATTACTGTTAGTAAGTGTGTTACCAAATTGCATTGCATTTGTCGGATACACATAATTAGTAATGGCTTATGGATTGTCTTCATGCCCCTGAGGTAGGGTGTGTGAAAGTCACCTAGAGTTTGAGTTAAATGCCCCAAGCCACTCACCGGGCACCTGTGAGACACCAGTTGGCAGTGAAAGATGCTGTACGTTGCGAGTTGTTCTCAGTGAAAGATGCTATAGGTTACCCGTTCTCAGAGAGATCTTGCAGGTTGCCTATTGCTGGCAGCTAGAGATCACACTAGTTACCAGTTGTTGTCAAGGACATATCATGTCAATCAAAAACTGGAAATGAGGAAAGATACTAAAAAACAACAGTACATTTTTGATTATGTGTAATGCAATTATTACTCAAAGAATGCAATTATTAATTATTAATCTTTATCAGAGAAGAATAACAACCATATTCTGAAGTGTTACCAGTTTATAGTCGTGAGGGGGTCATTTTATGAACGTCTAAATATCTACTCTTTTCACTTTTATATGGCATGTATAACTAATTTTCTATGTATTTATATTTGCAAGATCTTTAAACATTATATGATGCATGAAATGTAATGGATCATATATGCATGAAAGTCTACATATAGTAGTGTGCAATGTGGAATATGTAAAATGGTCCTCATGATTTAACAGGCATTATTTTTAAAATCAGGTTTTTGTGGTGTATTGATCCCAAAATATATAATCAAGCGGTGTGGGGGATGCCAGGAAGGGAAGGGATGAGAGTGGAGATGGGGAGTGGGGGGTGGGTACCTGTGCTGACTGTAAACTGGTGGATTTTGGACCGAAACCCAGGCCCTGTACCGGACAGCATCAGGGAGTAGTTAGTCTGCGGGGCGAGGTCCTGGAACAGGAGGGAACGGGCAGAGCCTGGGAGGACCTGGGTGAATTTTGGGGTCTTCTCGTGTGGTCTGGCAGGGAAGTGGGTTTCACTCCTGCTTCCATCTTCAGTCCTGCCCTGATCTTTACCTAGTCTGCCTTCATCCACCACTTGATCCTCTTCCTCATCTTCCTCCTCCTTTCTCTCCCCCTCTTTCTCCCTCTGGGTCCCGCCCTTACCTCCATACTCCCTGCGGATCACAGTGAAGTTCTGGTAGATTCCAGATGTTACCTCCCAGATAAGGACAAACCCCCTAGAGGTGACGTTCTGTGCCTCAATAGATGTGAAGCCTGGGCCCGTTCTTGGAGCACTGCCCCCCAGATCTGTTTCATTCTTTTGGACGCCTGTGCCAACCGGGGAATAAATGACCGCCTTTCTGAAGCCGACCCATTTAGTGGGGCTCGTGTTTGGGTTTGGGCGTACCTGGGTGGAGGTGATGTTGCGGCCTATTTTGGAATAACCTTGCTGCCTTGCTTTAACTTTGGAGCTGTTGTTTCTGAGGGCTGGTTCACTGGGGCTCACTCTGGTTTCTGTACTGTTTGTATTTTCTGGACTGTAACCACCTTGTTGTCTGTGGAGGTCATTGGGCGCCCTGGGTCTGTGGTACTGACCTTGGGATGGGTGATGGGGTGCACCCTGGCTTTGAGGACGGAGTACTCTCTGGTTTGGGTGACGGGGTGCACCCTGGTTTGGGGGACGGGGTGCACCCTGGTTTGGGGGACGGGGTCCACCCTGGTTTGGACGACGGGGTGCACCCTGGTTTGGCCGGGTCCTGTTGAGGAATGGACCTATATGAGGACGGCGAAGGGGAGGGGTCCTAAGATGAGGGTGCCCTGGCCTCAGTGGACCTCCCTCTTTCCCCTCTCTCCCTGTTATCCCCCCTCCCTCCACCCCATTCTTCCCCTCATCCCCGCTGGAATCCATCAGTCCATTAGGGATTGCACTCTCATGGGTCATGTCAGCTTTGGTTGTCAGGGATACAGTCTCCAGGGAGCCCCCTTTGTCCTCCTCCCTTAAGCTTCCAGAATGTTGATCTGCAGTTCCATCAAGGTCTGTGTCTGTACCAGTCGTCATGGGCACATTCTTCAGCGAGCCCCCTTTGTCTTCCAGCCCTTGGTTTGCAGAATGTGAATCTCGAGGTCCATCAGGGTCTGTGCCTGTATCAGTCTTCATGGACACACTCTCCAGGGAACCCCCTTTGTCTTCTGGATTTCTGGAATATACCTGTGAATCACTCTCTGATTGGCTTTTAGGGGTACTGGGACCTGTGGTATGACTGGGCGGGGCCAGGGATTGTTTGGACCCTTCCTGGGAGTTTGCTATTCCAGTTTGGTCAGGCAGATTGATTTGGCTTTCGTCCTCAGACAGTCTTGATGCTGGGAGAAGGGATGGAGAAGAAGCTGTGGGTAGGGCAGAGAGTGGGGTTTGCTGCTTGTCCTTGGCTTCCTGCTGTTTGTCCTTAGCTTCCTGCTGCTCAGAAGACTCTTTGGTCTGGGTGATCTGCATTTGCCCCTGTGCCCTGCCATTGACTAATGGTTCTCCTTGAGGTTCATGATCATCCCTGCCTTTTTTCCTCGAGTCTGAACCAGCCATGTCTGTCGTGATGTTAATGTCACTCCCAACCGCATGGTCGCCTCTCTCAAGTCCACTGGCTGCACCCACCCCCGCCTCATCCCCTTCCCTGTGCCCCGCTCCTCTGGCTCCACCCTCAGACCCTGGTTTTTTTCCCAACATCCAAACAGTACCATTCACTCTCCTGTATCCCACCTTCACCTTCTTATTAATGTTGATGTGGGGGATATTTCCCCTAGGCATAGTTGTCTGCTTCACAGCCTCTTTCCTTGCTCCAGTTTCTCTGCCTATCTCAGGATTTGCATGACTTTCAGAGCCAACTGGTGATTGGTTTGAGGGTGTTTGGTTCCCACCCCTTCCCTGAGAATTGTGTAAGGTATGGTCGGTTCCGACTTCAGGTACATTTAATTCCTCCAGGGGTCTCTTCCCCGCATCAGTCTGTAAGGTTGCCCCATGTGTGATGAGGGTGGGTTGTCTGGGTTTTGGTCCAGCTGTGTGAATAATCTTCTTTGCTCCGAACACTGGACGTTTGATTCCTGGCTGCCTCTGCCAAGCCTTGCCCTGAACTGGCCTGGTGCCGTTTAAATGTGCCCAACCCGGAACCTTGGTTTTTTTGGCCACGAGTGGTCCCCCTGGCAGTTTGGGCCTGGCCCCGTCTTCGCGTTTGTCCTGCGGATTTGCGGAACCAGTTCTCATGGGGCGCAGGTCCGCCTCGGTTCTGTCGCTGTCTCCTTCCCTGTCTCTTTCTAAATGGCCTCTCCACACCTTCATCCCATCGGCATTGTGCTCATCCTCCTGCTCAGTTTTCTTGTAGAACACATTCTCGCCTGGTTTTGTCTTCCCTGGCACGCCCCCCTCCGACCCTACTGCCACGGTAACGGTTTCCACGGTCACATCAGTATCTAAGCTGGTGGCTTTCCCTGTAGGCAGGGGACGGGCTGCTGGAATGACAAACCTGCTGTTTAGTTATTTAGCTTCAGCCTGTTATTTGGCCCGTGGAAAGAAACCCTGTTCCTTGTATTAAGTACAGCAGTACGTGCTAAAATCTGAAATGAACATAATAGCAATGAATAAACAGTATCTGACGAGGCATGCGGTAGTAAAGGGGCAGTGGTGCTTCATGAATCCCAAAATGGGTTCAAAAATAAATCAACAACTTGCTGATTTGAACCAGCCATGTTGTTTTTGCTAAGGAGTGAGAGGTCCTTTGATTGGTTCATACAAATTGGTGATTGGCAGCACCCAGTAGCTCTGCCCAGAATGGAATTCTGGAAACCTCATTCTCCTGTCCCTAGAATAAACAGTCGATACCATTTGTGGCAGTTTGTGCAGGGCAAACTTCAGCTTTGTTTTTCATAGTTTGCTTTCATAACATAGTTATGTTCAGGCACTCGACTGGTACAAATATGCAATGTAAGTACGCAGTTATAACAGGTTATAATTATGAAGAAAATTGATATGCTATATGTAAGAAGTTAATTACATATAAGCATAGAAAAGCCATAGTGGAAAAATTTTGCCAAATAATGTTTCTGCACAAAAATGCTCCACTGAAACAAAAAGGTCAGTTTAGTCTGACATTTGAATTATGTTGACATTATAAAATAAATATTTGTGAACTTATTTCATTTTATACTTGGTGTGGACGTAGTGGTATTTGCCAGTAAGAAAGAGCAAGAGGGACAGAGAGCAATCAAGCCTTTGAGTGAGTGTGTGCGCTTGTATTTGCATGTATCCCAGCATCGATGCTGAAGGGTCTCTCCCCTCCTTCAAGCCAATCAGTGCAGACAGTCCACAGTGTACCCTGCAAAACTGGCAATCACGTTAGTGCACGTTAACGTTATAGGCACAATCTCTTCAGACCTACTGGGAGAAGAAAAGGAGAGGTTCTTTTGTTGAGTCAGTCAGGTCCCACGTCGGAATCAGCCTTCAGAAAAACCCTGATCTCATGAGGGATAAGGGGGGTTATTGATATGCACAGTGACAGAACAGTCAGAGAGGGAAGTTTCTGTCTTTTGCCCAGGAATTAGTCTGTGGTCCACGTGGACTTCCTGTGTCTAAATCCCCATAAATATTCCTGTTCATTTTAATTTTCACATTCATTCACTCCCTTCAGGCTTCCTCTATCTGTTCAAAATCTCTCAGTACCTCTCCCCACCTCCTTTCTCTCTCAGTTTCAGTTAATTGTTTTTACTGCATTACAGGCGCTAAATATAAAATGCATTTTGAACCTTATCAAATATTAAGAAAGTGGGTTACAGCGTTCCTTTTTAATAGGCTACTCATGATATAGCTACTGTATGCTACAACTATAAGTAGGCTATTTATATTGCTAAAATAATGATGACAGCCTTAAGAGTAACCAATTAAAAATTGATTTAAATTAAAAACATATTCTGGACATTGATATGCTTTTTTAAATAAAAAAACTAGCTTTTTTTGTAGCTTTCTTCCACCTGTATTCATCTCTCTGTTCTTTCTATTCCCTCTCTCTTTCATTTAATTTTTTCTTTTCATTCATCCCGTCCCCTTGATTATTGAGACATAATGCGTGATGTAAGCTCATCGCTCAGGACGGCGGGAGGAAATGTCGGGGTAAATCATTCCCAGATGGATCGTCATATAGCCCCAACCCCTGTGTATCACCCATACAACACCTGCTCTTCCGTACAGTATCCACATACGCCGTGCATTAGAAACTCCAGAACGCTTTCGCATCCGTGCGCAAGCCTCCCCATGACCTGACAAATCTCAGACAGGACTTTGTATAAACCTGGCAACCTGAAGCAGAATTCCACTTGGAAAGTGGATGTGATTTGGATAACCGACCACTGGCGGTTCCCTGATTCCACTTTCCCACACCGTATGCAAATTATGCGCCAACTTCCAAGGGCGCCATCTGCACTACTCGATGTGTTTGCTCTTGGCTCGCAAAAGGCTGACTCTACACTAGATTCCCCATCATGGGTGGATTCTGACATGCCTTGGTGACATTAGTGACTGAAGGACTCACCAGGTATAGCCTCCACTTTGATTGGCTGGCTCTGGCTCATCCCCTTCTCAGACACCAGAGTGATGTCATACAAACGGCCGGCCTCCAAACCGGTGATGTGGGCGGAGTCTCTCTTGGGTGGTAGGGTCATTTCCTGCCTGCCTGGCTCCCCTCCTTCACTCTGACTGGCCGAGATGGAGAGGTGATACCTGTCAATATCTGCCAAGGGAGGCTCCCATTGGACGATAACTGATGTGGTAGTTGTCTTCACAACACGGAGGTTTTTGGGTCCAGAAATCACTGAAATTAGAATACAATAGAATTGAAAAATGAACAAATGCTGAAATCATTACCATCCTGTGGAAACATTTAATGCATTTGTAAAAGGTATATATGGGGATTTTAGCAAAACATAGTTAATACATTTTATTGACTGTCGATAAGGGAACCAAACCATGAAACCTCCCAAATTTACAGTCAGACACACAGGTTGTGAACTAGGAGAGCTAATGAAATTATGAATAATGAACAGAGCCAAAATGTCTGCCAGACAGTACAGTCTAAAGTTACAGTTTCCAGTCAGACTCACAGGTCATGAACTCTGTGGTGCTTTCCGCACCCATCTTCCCATCTTTCTCTCCCCTGATGGAGACATCGTACTCCTGCCCGGCAGCCAATCCGGTCTGGGTGTAGCTGGTGAGCCGCCCACCAACTTTAGAAGTTATCTTCTGATTTCCCTCTTTCTGTGTGAGTGAGAGAGAGCGAGACACGGTAGACACGGGCATTCAGTTTGTAACATAATCCCAAAAAACACACTCTGGCCACTCGGTTGCGTCCTCTTGTCGTCTTGAGTTTATATCTACTTTAGAGTGATCCCTGTTTTCTGGCATTTCAGTAGTTCTCTAAGTGAATACAGTACAAGCAAATCATATAAACAGGTAAATAATAAATAATTTTGAAAAGCACGTCCTTTCTAAATGAGAGAGATGGCGGTCTTGAACATTCAGAAAAGATACTAATTTCAACTTCTGTTTAGCAGCCTACTAATCAGACACTATTGATTGGTTAAAATTTGAATGGCATCTTAATTATACAATTAGTGTATTATAAACATGGTTTTCAAATGAACATTACCAAATCTTCCTGTAGTGAACAATATAAAAACCTTGGATACTAAGAGGATTAAAACTCTTATCTCAATTGAAATAAATAAGCATACTATCATAGTATATTACAAAAGAAAATGAAAAGAGAATAGATGTGGAATAATGGTGAAGAAGAGGAGGTGGAGGCACATGGCCATTTTACCCTCCTGTAGGTTTTCACGTCAAACCTAATTTGGCACACCTGACTCAAATAAATAGCAGCTCAACGGGATCTGTAGCTGTTGAATGAGGTGTGCTTTGTTAGGGTTGGAGTGAAAACCAACAGGCAGTAGATCTCCAGGAACAGGGCTGGGCAAGCCCTGCTGTAAAGGAATCTGAAAACATAAGGGGTCGTCTGAATAATCTCTCCAGAATCTTTGTGTTAAATTCCATTGATATTACTGAGAGGTCTATGTTACTTTTTTTTGTGTTTTTCTCAACTCAAACTGTGGAGCACTGTGTTCAGTTACTGTAGACTATTTTTTTCTTTTAGACTTTCTTTTGAATTATGCAAATTTTATTACGCTTTCTTTCATAAAGTAAGAAAAGTTGTGCATAAATTTGGTGGTCCCTGACACCGTCCAGTGTACAGTAATTCATCTCTGAATACTGTGTCACACAGATCTGAGAATGATGCCCCTGTCTCATTTCTCCCCCAAAATATTCCTGAAATTGTCAGATGAATGAGATAAATTGTCAGATGACAATTTCCTCCCTCTCTCTCCATCTCTTTTTATCTCTCTCTCTCTTTCTTTCTCTCTGGGTTCCATCTGCACTGTAATGATGTCATCCCCCTGGCCAGAGTCATGTTTTTGGCCATGTTTACACTGTCCTTAGCAACTAACACCACACATCTGTATCTCCAACACACACACACATACAAACACACGCACACCACACGCACATATGCACACCCTTTCTCTCTTAAACCTTGCCAGTTTAATATTTTAGACATTTAATTTGTCTCTTACCCCAGTGTTGTATAGGGTGTAATATTAATAAAAGAAGGTGATTTCCCTAATTTGACTCACTTGTCAATGTCCAGTATGCATTAGTTTCCTGTATTTTGACAGAACCCTATCTCTCTCTTTCTTTTTCTCTCTACCTCTCTTCCTTCTATTTCTCCTGTCTCTCCCATCTCTCTCTCTCTGTCTATCTCTCTTTGTTTTCATCATCACTAGCTCTCCATTGTCATTGTCTAGTTATTTCCGAACATTCTTGTCCTCATGCCTCCCCCCCTGCCCTGATCTTTTCTCACACCCACCCCATTGGGTGGAAAAAAACTGAGCTTGCTGTCTGTCTTTCTTTCTTTCTTGCATTTTTTTCTTTCTTTTTTGCAATTCTTTCCTTGAATGTGTCCGTTGTTGTTTGTGTCTGTGCTCTTGGAAACAGCCCTAGTCCAAACTGAGCAGCTCTGTAACCTACTGTGACTCTCTCTCCCTCCTTTCTCCCAGTGTCTGTCTGTCTGCCAGTCTCTCTCTCACTCTCTCCCTGCTTCCTATGTCTGTCACTCTGTCTTTCTGCCTCTTGGTCTTGCTCCCTTTTTGCAGTCTCTGTCACCCTCTTACCTAGGGGAGAAATATGCGTGTGTGCATGCGTGCGTGTGTGTGTATGCATGCATGTACATGTGTGTGTGCATGCGTGTGTGTGTGTGTGTGTGTGTGTGTGTGTACGCACGCACATGCTGGGTGGGATTCTGTACTCCACTGGAGAGCACCTGATTTATGTTTTTGAATTCTAACATTCTCATCACTGTTACTGGTTAACTAAAAACTTGCTTCTGCCATTCTAATTCTCCCGCACGCTGACATTCTAATTCTTACATTCTGATTCCCTCACATGCTCTCATTCAAATTCTCTCATTCAACATTTGAATTCTGTCCGCTCACATTCTAGCACATTCTAGTTCTCTATTAGATTAGTGTACCCAGACATACTAGTATGACATTGATAGTACAGTACTGCATACCATAAGTGAACAGTTTTCATTATCCATAATAATCACATCACTCCTCTCCAAAGCTTAGGAACACATGTTAGCTAAACAGTATATAAATACAGAATTAAGTTCAGCCTGAAAACCCCAAAGGACAGGTACCAATGTCCAGTCACAACATGGAAACTGTACAGGTATTAGCTCTGACTGAGGTATTTTTTAAAAGAATATATCCAGGTTTATGCAAGTACAGGATGGATGTAGTGCTGGATACTCCATTCATTACCAGCAAATGAGAGGCCTACAAGGGTTTAATGGCCAAATCTTGGCATTATATGTGAATGGTGGCTTAAAAATGTAATTGTTACAATTTGCTAGATGCAGGTTGCTGTCACTGATGCATTGCCCTTGATACCAGATGAGCAAAGCCAGTGGTGATGCCAGAGTATCGTACAACTGCAGTCTCCACATATGGGAGGAAAAAATTGGGAGAGAAAGGGGGGGGGGATCAAACAAATGTTTTACTGATTTTGTCCAGCAGTGTGAGTCACCAAATGTCTGAATTGCAAATGAGTAAATTGCCGTCGTAACGATGAACGTATTTCCTGAGTTTTATCTCCCATATTTCCACATTAATTGAAACCATAAGCCAAGTAATAAGAGGAATCAGGTCAAGGCCAACTGGATGGCTTTTATTTTTATCTGTTACTGCTATTAGTGAGTTTTTGCAAGCTCAATTGCAAGCAATTTCAAGTTCAGTTTCCTTGCAATGTGTTCTTTATAATTACGACTCCTGTGTGACTAAAGCTCTCAATTCAAACATAGGAGCTATTTTTTCCCTCCAGTTTTAACAGACCCACTATTCGTAGAGTTTGAGGTTGGAGCACTAGCCCTCATTTGACATAAAATAGTCAAAAGTCCTCAGACATTTCCTTTGGCAAAATGTCAACGTTTTTCCACATTTACAGTATCAATAAAGCTTTTGTTGTCCTCTACGCAAGCTGCTATGGAGTTCCACAAGGTGAAAATCTTTAAAGCTTGAACAAAATTTAATAAATGGAGTGTGAGAGAGAACATGGATATATTTTGTGTAATTTTTGTAGCGAGGACCTGGACTTATAGCATCACCTTTTTGCTCAGTGTCAGTTTTGAATGATCAGCCTTCGTAAAACGTTTTCCCACATGCCAAAGCCAGACCACTTCATCCTGATTTTCGCATAGTGCCCCACAGGATTTAAATACTTTTCTGAGCTCTATTGATCTTGCCTGGTGTAATTGAGCATGCCAATGTGAGCAGAAGGGTGGGGTTGGCACTTTTTGAGAGTATTTCATTGGTTCCAATACACCAGACAAGATCAGTAAAGCATAGAAAAGTATTTGAATCCAAAACAAATACGTGTTTGACCCAGATCTGGGCCCTATAGTGTTGAGAGAAATAAAAATCTGTGTCGAAAGGGGGACTGTAAAAACCTTAAATCTTGATGCCTGACGACAGAATGCATAACTGGTTTTGGAGGTATCTTCCCAATAATATCCTGCCATGCTTTCCAATGAATAAAAGTTTCTGACTCTTAGCATTAGGAAATAACAAATGAGATATTATCCCCAAGAATGAAATGAAGTAGTCATCGAGAAAACATGCTTAAAAGCTGTGGTGTCTCAAGCGAATTTGAAAGGTCAACATCCTTTCGTATAGTGTTGGACGTCCAAGCGTAAACACTAGGGCAGCTTTCTGGACTATACGCTCTCAGGAAAAAAAAAAAAACGGTTCTTTGGGCTGTCTCCATGATGACCCCTTTTCAGTTCTTAATGGAAACTTCTACGGTAGGTGTGAAAAGTGTGAAATATCCCAGACTGAACCATTTGGCCTGACAAAGATCCTCCTAAATTAGCTGGGGTTCCTCTGTAAACATACAAACGAACATTTTGGAACCCTTTCTTCTGGGAGTGTAGAGCCCTGCGGGCTGTACTGAATATTGGCCTCATGAGTTTAAAAAACTCACTTACTGGAAGCATAGAACCACCTGAGAAAATGGCTACTAGCTTCCTGCAGAGGCTACCACACAGGTGTGGCTGATCATTAATTGAGCAAAAGACATCATCCAAAAATGCACAGGGACATGCATAAAAATGCGGTACAGGCCCGGTTGCTCATGATTATGGCGAGCGTGGTTGCAGTTATTGGCTGCAGCTTCAGTGACTAAGACGGCTGAACTTGATGTTTCACAAGCAGGAAATGACATCACCAGAGAAAGGGTGACAGCAGGCAACGGTGCACACTTCAGGGCCGTGTGACATCTGTGCCTTGATTCAAAATGAGGCAGGTGACCACAGGTGACAGCTGGCCACAAAATCCAACTGGAGAGAGCAGCGAGAGTGGGGTTACCTTACTGGTGAAGGTGATGAAGTAGACATCATACTGAATGGAGGGTGGGGTCCAGAACATGGTGACGGAGGAATCGGTTATATTCCTGGTACCAAGCTGGGACACGCCAGTGAGAGCTGTGCACCACAAGAGAGTGAGAAGGAGGAAGGCCTGGTCACAGTTCAACCAATGAGGAAGCAATTCCATTTCAAGCAGTGAACCAATGACAGGAGAGCAGAGCTCATCAACTCCCCCCCCAATGAGGTGGTACTACTATAAAGTGTAGCTTATGTGGACCGATAAATAAGACCATTACTTTTCCACTGTGGAGAAAAATGCAACCACAGTACAGTTCGTTTAAAAAATCACTGATTACACATAACACCCATAGTAGCAATATGGAATAATACCCCAGTGAGCACAAGCCCAAATATAGATGGAATCGAGACGTCTAGATAGGTGGAAATCTAGGTTGACATGTTTTGACATAAATGGACTAGGTTAGCTCAATTCATCCCTAATTTAGCTCCTGTTTCACCCCGATATAGCCTGTTTACGTCTTAGCCGGTTTCACATTTAAACCAAATCTGGCCGGTTTTTCACCAGAATGTCTACATTGTATATATCACCTAGACGCTTCGTCTATATTCAGGCTTGGGCTTGTGCTCACTGGGACCCCAGTGGTAACACCTACAGTATGACTCACCTGTACTACAGTCCTCTCCTGTAAAACCTTCTTCACATTGGCTGCAGTCAGGGCCTGTGAAACCATGGTGACAGACGCACCTGCCGTTCACACACTGTCCTTTGTCGCTGCAGTCGTTGGGGCAGGATTTAGCAGAGCAGTCCTGCCCTGAAAATCCCGGTTCACACACGCACTTCCCGTCCACGCACCTTCCCTGGTCACTGCAGTCACTGGGGCAGGATTTGGTGGAGCAGTCTGGCCCTGTGAAACCGCTATTGCAGACACACTTACCATCCACACACCTGCCCTGGTCACTGCAGTGGTTGGGACAGGATTTGGCAGAGCAGTCTGTCCCGGTAAATCCACTGTTACACACACACTTGCCGTTCTCACACCTGCCATTATTATTGCAGTTGTTGGGACAGGATTTTTCGGAACAGTCAGTGCCTGTAAATCCGCTATCACACACACACTCTCCGTTAACACAACGTCCTCTGTTCCTACAGTTGTTGGGACAAGATTTTTTTGAGCAGTCGGTCCCTGTAAATCCACTGTTGCACACACACTTGCCCTTTACACACCTTCCATTGTCACTACAGTTGTTGGGACAGGACTTTTCAGAACAATCTGGACCTGTGAAGCCATCGTTACAAATGCACTGACCATTTACACAATGTCCTTTGTTCCTGCATTTGTTGGGACAGGTCTTTTCGGAGCAGTCGGTCCCTGTAAATCCACTGTTGCACACACACTTGCCCTTTATACACCTTCCATTGTCACTGCAGTTGTTGGGACAAGATTTTTCAGAGCAATCTGGACCTGTGAATCCATCATTGCAAATGCATTGACCATTTACACAATGTCCTTTGTTTCTGCATTTGTTGGGACAGGATTTGGCAGAGCAGTCGGTCCCCATAAATCCATTGTTACACACACACTTGCCGTTCACGCACTTGCCGTTATTGTTGCAGTTGTTGGGACAGGATTTGGCAGAGCAGTCGGCCCCTGTAAATCCACTGTTACACACACACTGCCCATTAACACATCGACCTCTGTTACTGCAGTTACTGGGACAGGATTTGGCAGAGCAGTCGGTCCCCGTAAATCCACTGTTACACACACACTTGCCATTCACACACTTGCCGTTATTGTTACAGTTGTTGGGACATGACTTTTCAGAACAGTCGGTCCCAGTAAAACCAGTGTCACACACACACTTGCCATTTACACACTTGCCGTTATTGTTACAGTTGTTGGGACATGACTTTTCAGAACAGTCGGTCCCAGTAAAACCAGTGTCACACACACACTTTCCGTTCACGCACTTGCCGTTATTGTTACAGTTGTTGGGACAGGATTTGGCAGAGCAGTCGGCCCCTGTAAATCCACTGTCACACACACACTGCCCATTAACACATCGACCTCTGTTACTGCAGTTACTGGGACAGGATTTGGCAGAGCAGTCGGTCCCCGTAAATCCACTGTTACACACACACTTGCCATTCACACACTTGCCGTTATTGTTACAGTTGTTGGGACAGGATTTGGCAGAGCAGTCGGTACCCATAAATCCACTATCACACACACACTGCCCATTAACACATCGACCTCTGTTACTGCAGTTACTGGGACAGGATTTGGCAGAGCAGTCGGTCCCCGTAAATCCACTGTTACACACACACTTGCCATTCACACACTTGCCGTTATTTTTACAGTTGTTGGGACAGGATTTGGCAGAGCAGTCGGTCCCCATAAATCCACTGTCACACACACACTGCCCATTAACACACTGTCCCTTGTTATTGCAGTTATTGGGGCAGGAGTTTTCGGAACAATCTGAACCTGTGAAGCCGGTCTCGCACAAGCATTGGCCATTCACACAGGTGCCTCGGTTGTTGCAGTTTGACGGGCAGGTGGTGGAGCTGCAATCCGGGCCACTGAATCCTGGGAAACAGATGCATTTGCCCTGATCGCAACGGCCCTGATCGCTGCAGTCATTCGGACACAAATCCCCTGGCTGCATGGTGCAGTGGACACCTATGAGAGCGAGAGACAGACAGACAAACAGAAATGATTAGAAAGAGAAAATAAAGCAAAATAGAGGGAGAAATAATGGCAGGGAGGAAGGGAGAGAGTCAGAAAGAGAGAGAGAGAGAGGCTACACTCTCAAAAAAGACGTGCTAATATCCAACACACTGCGTTACTACTTTTGAGTTACTTTAGACCGATTTTGTGACAGTTACTACTTTTGTGTTAAAAATATAGAATTGACGCATTACAATTTTTAACACCGACTGTGTTGACAGTAACACAAAGTGTTGTCCTTAACTAGATATGGAGGTGGGTTTAAAAAATGACACATTGTGTTGTTTTTAATATGTTTTGATAGTGTAGTACAGTGTCTAATCACTGACTGCCACTCCAGTTTGCCAGTGGTTTGCCAATGTATGTTCTGTTCTTAGTCTTGTCATAAACTAGTTCATAGCACCAGAAATAAGGACATAACTAAGTAAGTACAGAACATGGAAGGAATATGGTAGTTGGCCATATGGATGTTAAGGGGAATCTGTGCTAACACCCCTGACTGGGATGAATGTTAACACAAATACACCTGAAGACTGTGGACAGATAAATTGAGGGATGCATGGAACTTGTCTCTAGTTCCTAGATAATGAGAACGGTAAAAGGGAGTGGCAGTGGAGTATAATGGGTAAGGAACTGGTCTTGTAACCTAAAGGTTGTAGTGCTTCAGTATATATCCAGTTGTATGAATGGATGGTAATGTTAATGCTATTTAAGTTGTGTAAGTCGCTTTCAATGGATTTGAAGTAAAAAAGATTGACAGGGAGTCAGTCATTCAGTCAGTCAATCAGTAAATCAGTTGATATATGTGTCACTCAAGCCAGTAAATCAGTTGTGCAGTTCATCATTAAATGAATTAGTACATGAGTCAGTGACACAGTCAGTAAAGCAATTAGTATATCCGTAAGCGAAATCAGTCGGTCAAAAGAATGAAATCATTTAGTGTTACAGTAAATAGAGCAGTCTATCAGTGAATCAGACTTTCAGTTGGAAAATGATTTAGTGTATCAGTAAATTAATCAGTCAGTTGGCAAATTATGTTGTGTATCAGTAAATGAATTAGTCAGTCGGTTAGCCAGTTGGAAAATGATTTAATGTATCAGTAAATGAATCAGTCAATCAGTCAGCCAGTTGGAAAATGATTTAATGTATCAGTAAATGAATCAGTCAGCTAGTGAATCAGCCAGTTGGAAAATGATTTAATGTATCAGTAAATGAATCAGTCAACCAGTTGGAAAATGATTTAATGTATCAGTAATTGAATCAGTCAATCAGTGAATCAGTCATTTGGTCGTACCGGTGCTCTGCTGTGAGGTGCAGCAGCCCCCCTCTGTGTCCCCGCATTTCTCCCTCAGGGCAGACACCTCTCTCTCCAACCGCTCCACGCGCTCCCGCAACGCGGCGACCTGCGCCTCGCACCCTCCCCCGCAGGCCCCCGGCGCCGGCACCAGGCTGATTCGGTGGGTCAGAACCAGGGGTGATCCGGGCTCCAGCTCCAGGGTGGGACCATCCCCTTCCCCCTTCCCAGACGTGTCCTTCTGGATGCTGGTTTCTGAAATCAGGACTCTGATTGGCTGCTGGGTGCAGTTGGGGGAGGGGCCTGCATCCCTGGCGGCTCTTGGCTTGACATCCTGGGAGGGCTTGCCGGAGGAGGGGAGGTCAGGGGCAGGTTTTGGGGGGGTCAGAGGGGACTGGATTGGGGCTGTCTCTGAGGATTCTGGAGGGCCGCGGGCCGCTGAGGGCCTGCTTCCTGTGGGTGGGGTCAGGAGGGCGGGGCAAGGAAGGAGCAGGAGGACCAGGGTTGGGAAGAGGCCCATTTTTAAGGGGGAGGCAGTAGTGGGGGTGAGGTCACCTCTGATGGGGTGAAAATGGCAGAGGTTGTGATCAGGAGGAAGTGACGAAAGAGAAGTGTTCTTAAAGAGGATGGTTCTTAAATGGGAGGTGACAGCCTTAGTTTGCGTTTTGAGTCTGGGGGGGTGGGGGGAGGGGCAGGGTTCCTATTGTAAATGAAGATTCATTCAGGGATTCATTCAGGAGGTGGTGGTGGAGTGAACAGCGAACAGAAAAATTGACGCGCTCCTTCTTCTTTTCGCCCAACTTCACGCCCAATTTGGATGGGCCTGAAAGAGAGACAGAGGAAAAAGAAGCAAAAGTGAAACAAAAGTGTCACACGCTCGGGCGCTATAGGATTATCAGTACACGGACCCTGATAATTTGTTGTAATCTGATCCATGGACCAACCAGCACATGAGCCTGCATCACATGGCTAAAGGGGGGAATGCTTTAGCAGTATTTAGGAAGATTAAAAACTAAACTTTGCGTGGGAACATAAAATATATCAGCGAAATGAAAAATATAATCAGTGTTTTTTTCCGTCCAAGTTGAAAGGTAAAATTTGAGAGGTCAGAGGTGCAACTGTTGCTGACTTCACACATTCAAGTCTCCATCTTAATAAAGAGCTCTTGGAGCTGTTGACATTAGGTTTGCTCCCCTCTTACAATGAGCTCTTTAATGTGGGTACAGGTCTCAGTCAAAGCCGTTGGGCTTACCGAGCCGCTGGCCAACCCAAGGACTCAAACAGCAGGGCAGTGTTCTCACACCTGCGGTTTGAACCTACGACCTCGACCGGTGAGCCTCGTGTGGATTACTGCTGGGCCTGTCTGCTCTTGGCTCGGATCGCCTACCACATTTTATCCCTCTGCCTAACTGAAGTGCCACTGCCCCCCGGGTTCTGCTACGGAATGCTGGCTTCCGCAGGGTTCTGTCTGTGGAACGGCGCACACTAGGGTTGCCAGGGTTATTTGCACAGGTCCGGTTTGTGGCCCCGACCTGTCGATATAAATGTCCGGTCTGAATAACTGATTGAAATTTGACTGCCAGTTTGAAATTCATTTTTTCTGTCTCCACTGTTACTTTTTGGACCCTCCTCCCCCCATCCATGATTGGTTCCGACAGGTCCATGAACGGTTCCATGTGCATGGATGGTGTCCACTTTTGACAAGTTTTTGACAACCCTACCACCCATGGTCCCACGCCCATCGCCCAACTAACTGGTCCTGCCTGAACAAACTCAGCAAGGGGACCTTGTGTTTCCACCACTAGACTGGCGAACTGGATTACAACTGGAGCAGCTGATTTTCTTGTTCCAGAGTAAAACCAGCCATTCAAAATTATGATCAGTCATTCATCAGTTAAGAGTTCATCCAACAACACACACACAATCCCCCCCCCCCCCACAACAGTTAGGTCTACAGGGATGAAGATAAAGGTGATTAACGGCAGTTTACTTCAGAAATTCTCCTACTGAAAAACTGCCAAGTTGTTCAAAGACAGCATGGTGCTATTGACGGAGGCTTTTAAATGCGACCGTGGTCTACTCTGCAGTGCAGGCCACAGGGGCCCATTCAGTCACCGACTTGGGCCAATAATAGGAAAACGGGTAAAAAATGGTATAAATTTGTGTTCTAAGCGTGGAAAACAGATGGACAGAAAACAGGGAAAGAGGGGAGGGGGCAAAGGAGCAGCTCAGAAAAGAGATGACAGGTAAGTCGATCTTCGGATTTTCGGGGGGGGGGGCGGTCAGTGTGGGCGTTAGAGAAGATTGCAAAGAGCAAAGCCACCGAAGCCTAGCGCGTGGAACACGGAGGGGCGCTCGCGGATTGGCTGGCGTGGGGCGTCCAGCGGGGTGTCCCTCAGAGGCCGTATATCTTCCTGCGTACGCTTTTATCATCAGCTCGGCCCCCGCTTAGACAGCGGCGAGCCAAAGACCCAGCTTCACACTCTTCACACTCTTCACACTCTTCACACTCTTCACACTCTTCACACTCTTCACACTCTTCACACTCTTCACACTCTGCGCTCCTAAGGTAATACAGCTACTCTTCACACTCTTCACACTCTGTGCTCCTAAGGTAACACAGCTCTGGGTGAACTCACCGGGGATGTACGGAGAGAAGACAAGGTGCAGAATTACTGGGAATTACTACTGCTACTAATAATAATAATAACAATAATAATAATTGAAATCACACTAGTTGAATTATTAAATAAGAGATTTTCCGGAACGGTTTCGGGTATGTGACCTCCCCAGACGCCAGCCGGGAGAACACAGTCACAGGAGGGCCGGAGTCCCAGTGTCTCTTTGGCAAAGCTCCGACCCAAAACCACATCTTCATAAACACGCTGTATACTAAATCACCTGCAGGTAGAGTCCCATACGGAGTGTATCTCTTCTGAACAGAGAAAAGCATGTCCAAGTTTCATAATCACATCCCTCCTTTTATTTCTCTCTCTCCATCTCTCTAATTCAAATACAATATGCTTTATTGGGATGAAATACGCTTGTGAATATGGCCAAAGTACCCACAGAAACTTACTAGAAGATGAATGTAAATTAAACTGAATAATTGCTATATCTAGCTCTGTTATCAACAACCACTAGGCTCTGTCAAATAATAATAAATAACAGATTGTAAATAACTTATAATAAATAGAATTCATATATTTCTGGTGGTATTTGCCATGCAGAAAGTGAGCGACCATCGAGGCACAGGTGAAGGCTGGCTATCCAAGGCTATCGCAAGCCTCAAACAAAAGCAGACATCCCTCCCCTATCAGACCCATACGTCTCGTACCCTTTCCTTCTCTCTCTCCATCCCTCCCACACCTTTTGCATCAGTTTCTCATTGTGACAGGTTGGAGTTGCACCTGTGCTGATGGAATTCTGTTAGAATTTTTTTTAGAGCGTTAGAAATTGGGGAAGAACACCTTCCCCTCTGAATTAAAAAAAAAGAAAAGCTTTTCAAAAGTCTCATGGCAAAATAATCCTATTATTACTGAGAGAGCCGATATTGGCTGTTTACAACGTTGATATGTCTCCCTGCCTCCAACCCCCCTGCACTACTGGTCCAAATGGAGGTGTCAATGACCTCATCCAACAGCCAAGTTAGATCTCATCCTCGGACTCTATGCCCAAGATATAAATGCAAGATATACGTGTACAAACATGATTTACAGCACATCAGATTAACGAGGTGTATTCTATCAACAATCTGTTGTATGGAAATATATTGCACCGAAACGGTTTTACATCCATATTTGTTTTATGTAATGCCTTTTTTTTATTTGAGCAACAATGTGTAAATAAGCTTATATTATATTACTATTATACATACACATACATAAATACAGCAGTGATTATTATTATACATTAGACAGTGCTCTTGTGAGCAGCAGGTGAATCTCTCTCTATTAATCCTACTAAACTCTTTAGGTAGAATCTGGGAAACACTTTTGCCTGAGAACTGGTTACTAAAACTGCATGTTCATATGCAAAGTTTTATATTTTTTATAATAGATAATGTGATAATAGACATTTCTTTTTTAATTGTCAGTAATCTGCAGGAATTGATAAATTATTTATTTCACTTGAAATAAATTATTTATATTTATTAATATCTGTCCTGTTATGAAAGGAAGACAGTTCATACCTGAAAAATGATGATGTGACTTCTGTCCTGGCAGTGTGTCTGTCTGTCCGTCTGGCTGCTCTGGCTCTGATTGACTGACTGAGAGTGAGAGAGAAAGTGAGAGGGAAAGAGAAAGAGAGGGAAGGAAAGGGGAGGGGAGCTATAAAATTTTCTCATACTTCAAGAATTTTTCCTCCCTCTCTCTCTCCTTCTCTCTCTTTCTCTCTCTCTCACTCGCTCTCTCTCTCTCTCCCTGATGTAATTCCCTGTGTTTTTACTGTTCCCTGATGGGTGGTGTGTTACTATGGAAAACATCTGAATTTTTATATGTTTTGAAGGACTGCGCTTAATCGCTATATCTTTTGAACTCCTCTTCTGGTCCCCGGCTCCCGACAATTTACGACAGCTAGACTTTTTTTTGTCATCGCCTCTCTCATTGTTTGTTTTGCGCATTTGAAAGACGCCTCTCATTCATAGAGCTTCAGAATGTACAGAATTTGTTTTTCAGAGTTTGAAATGTCGCAAGCAGAGATAATTTAAAGCTTAATTAATCTTTTTTTTTTACTGCCCAAATGGTTGGACTGTGATATACTGTGTATATATATATATATATATATATATATATTTTTTTTTTGTGTGTGTGATGAATGATTTTTCTTTTCCTCATTCACTGCTTCTCATTCCTGGTCCTGGAATACCCATTATGTTAATGGGTTTAGACAAAAAAAAAAATCCAATTCAGCTCTTAATACACTGAGGTTTTGGTGATTGAAGTAAATTTTGCCACCTTTCATGGACAGTCTGCTTTATCTCCCCAGTGAAAGACATGCATCTTGTTTTCGGTCTTGAAAATTAACCGGGTCATTAGTTAGTCAGGTGTAATTGACTCTGTTCCAAATCAGTTAAACACTGTCATTCTGCTTTGGTTCAACACTCGACTTGAATTTAGACCCAAGAAAGTTGAAGACGCTTTGACTGATATTGCACACTGTAACCAGCCAATCGGCTGGGTCATTCACTAACCTTGTGACCCCTGAAGGGCATCGGACATTGATATCACAATATTAATGACACCCATAAAGGCTGATAGGATTCAACTGATAAACACTGAAGGCTGCTGATATGTGACTAAAGCAACAACAACAAAAACAAGATAATAATAAGGACGACCTGATGTAACCTAGCCCATAATTCAAGAGTCTCAAAAGTCTGGATTATATTTCTCTTGGACTTCTTAAGTAGATCGTTGTAGCATTTATAGGCATGGTTTTCAAATTGCACCGTTTGAGTCTTTGGTTATTAATGACCGTTTTGCTGGCTGATTCATATCTGATATTTCAAATGATCACATTGTTAATGCGGTAGGTTTAAACTGTAAACGTTACATCATTATGTTTACGTCATCATGCTGTTTTAATTTAGGGAAGGGATTACTGCTGTAATTTTTGTTTTGTATTGCGTATATTTGTGTGTACGTACATGAGAATGTGAACGCAGGTGTGTGTACGTACATGGCTATGTTTATGAATATTTATGTACATGTTTTTTTTATGTGAACCCCAGGAAACAATAAGCAATTACCTTTATTCGGGTCAAAGTTGGAGGGGTTGTTTACCACACGTTTGGAACGATCTGGACCCTGTCACTGACCACTCACGCAGCTGGTAGATTCATCGCAGTTCGACATGAAATGAACATAACAGATTATTTTTTGTCCTCCGTTGCTCTGTGAAGTAAAATACGCGAGATTGGATTTTGGCGTCGGGGAATTCCTGGGGGAAAGGAAAGTGTTTTTTGAAAACTACAGGAAATGGAACACTGATGCACCTGGTGAAAAACACGCGCTGGCTGGCGAGGCGCTCGCGGGAATGTCCCACAGACGCACGCGCATCGATGATGTATCAAAATAAAATAAAAAAGTCATCATCTGGAAGCGTACGTCTCCGATCCAGTTTCTGAAGGAACAAAAAAAAAAACGCGGGACGTTTAGCGAAGAATGGGATTCTTGGAAGACTTTTTAAAAACGAAGGAGAAAATGGCATTGTTTGAAGAAATGGAATCTGAGGTTTCTAGTGGCCTATGAGGAGTGTGTGCAGTGCGGGACTGTTTGACACCATTCCGCTGGTTGACCGGGATCTACCAGGTGAGCAGTAAGTATGTGTTAAAAATAAACAAAAGCACATACTAAATATTCATACAGAACCATATGGTAACACATATTGGCCTACCTAGACAGGTGGATTTATTCTTCAAAATTAGGTCTATAATTGGAAAAAAAAAATATATATATATATATATATATACGTATGTATATACACCGATCAGCCGGAACATTAAAACCACCTGCCTAGTATTGTGTAGGTCCCCCTCGTGCCACCAAAACAGCTCTGACCCGTCGAGAGTTTTTAAAATCTAATAAAATAATTCACTCTCTAACAATGTTAGCTTTTTATAGCCCTGTAGCAACTAATAATGTAATAAACTACCACTAGTGTAATAACTCCCAATAATGTAATCCATTTCAAATTATGTAATGAAAACCAATAATGTAATAAGTAGTAGTAGTGTACTTTATTGATTCCCGGGGGGAATTTGCACTGTTGCAGCATCAAAGACAACAAAGTAACACAATCAGATACAAATTTACAGTAGATGCAAAATATCAGATACAAATATACAGTAGATACAAATATATACAGAATTCCAAATATACCAGAGGACACCTTCAGAGGTGGAGTCCATGCCTCGAAGGGTCAGAGCTGTTTTGGCGGCACGGGGGGGACCTACACAATATTAGGTAGGTGGTTTTAATGTGCCTGATCGGTGTATATATATATATATATATATATATATATATATATATATATATATATATGCTTCATACGGACTAGCATGTAATTTCATATGGACTAGCATTTGATTTTATATGATTAAGCATGTGATTTCTTATGATTGCGCAGATTTAGAATTTAGAACTTACCGTTAATTTTTTCGATCAGTTACTTGTACCGGACATGATATCGTCCGGTTGAGTCCTGTGCAAATAATTTGAAAAACTGGCAACCCTGGGTAGAGCACAGTATCTACACCACCATTTTGTACCTGCTGCGGCGCGGCGCTAACACTGCCTACAGCGGTTTTAGCGGAAGGATGAACTGCTACTGCTACTGAACAGGAGGATTCTTTCTGAACATCTCTGTTTTGTTCATTTTCACGAGACAGGGACAGTATTGGAAGAACATCAAGAAATGAACGAGTGTGGTGGCTATCACTCCTCAGAGAGAGAGAGGAGGGGAGGAAGGAATGGCGGGAGACGGAGAGAGATGGGGAGAGGCAGAAAAGGAGGGGGAAAGAGAAAGAATGAGTGATGGAAGATGAGAGGTTGACTCAACAGAACAAGGCGCAGCCACCCTTGTCGCCCTACGAACACATTCTATCCCAATGAAAACACTGACCTTTGACCGGGAAGGCTAACTTGTGTACGGAAAAATTAATGCTTGGTTTTTCAAACACTCTATGAAGTGACACAGCTGCTTGGGCACGGAAAACATTTAATGAATTCTTGACCTTTGAAACAATGTTTGGATTGTTGGGAGCCTTCAGTCTTCCAGTTTCCCAGCTTCACTTGCACAAATTGGACTTGAGAATAAAGAGCTGGGGACTGATGGGAATTGTAGTTCAGTAGTGGTGATCCATCTGTGGTTGGTGTTGCACAGCAGTGGACAACAAAAGCTGTACCTGTTTCTGGATTTCTTGCCAGTTCTTGAGTATTTAATCAGCCCACTCATTTGTGTGACCTGATATTTTAGCAAAAGTTTTTTCAAAAATAAAAACTCATGGATGAGCTGCATAGGCTAAAGACTGTTCTTGTGTCTCCCACAAAAACATTTTACTGGGGTCTAATCTGCAAGTGAACCAGCGTGGGTTTACACAATAAAATTCTCTGACTTAGCCAGGTGTAGCTGGTGGAAAAAAACACCTGTAAACACACTGGCCCTCCAGGACTGGAATTACTCGCCCCTGTGTAATGATCAGGTGCTTAAATTTATCCTAAATCTCAAGAAAGCTTAAAAATTAATGAAAATAAATATTCATACAATGAGGGTATGCATATATGTGCAGGGTGCACAGAGAGGTGGGGGGGAGGGGGGCGGGCAGGGGTAAAGCCATGAAACGGTGTTCTGTTCCCCCTTGGGGGGGGGGTGGATGGAGGGGGAGTGAAAAGCCGCCATTGTGCTGAGGTAAGAGGTGGGAAAGCAAAACATTTTAATTTCCCCCAAAACTGAAAGGGAAACCATTCAGAAACGTGAAAAAGGAGGTATAGAATCTATGAAATTCATAGTGAACGATGGACAGAGTTGAAGGATGGAGAAAAAGGCAGGGTGCAGTGGGGGGAGGGAGGAGGGGCGGGGTGCAGTGGAGGGCAGGAGGAGGGGCGGGGTGCAGCGGGGGGACCATGTGTAATCTTGAACATAAATTGTGAAATACGATGCATCACACCGGTTGGCTACAGTGTCCAGGGCAGCACGGTGGTGCAGTGCACTGTGGCCCCACAGCAAGAAGGTCCTAGGTTTGAATCCGACTAATTGGAAACTCTAAATTGCCCATAGGTATGAGTGTGTGAGCGAATGAAGAGGGTGCCCTGAGACGGATTGCCCATATTCCTGCCTCTTGCCAAATGCATGCTGGGATAGGGTTCAGCACCCCCCCCCGTGAACCTGCTCAGGATAAGTGGGTATAGATAATGGATGGATGGATGGGTGTAACAACAGCAAAATACATAAGACCTATAGTCTTACATTCAAAAAGCAAAAAATATGCTAAAATTGTCACTGGAAAATAGCACAATAGATGTGCCCAGTCTTATATCTAAGAAGTAAAAAAAAAAACTTAAATATGTGATTTTTATATTCCTTTTGAGAAAGAAAAGTGTCTTCCCTAATGTAATCCTAATGGTAGATATGCTTTGGAATTAAATTCTTGAGATACATGCTTTGTCAAAACAGACATGGAAATATCAAGTTAATCACAGTGAAAACATTTTAAAAAATTAGGAAAAAGCAATAGTGTACATCATGTGTAAATTGAATCCTAATAAATACCTTGTATGGGAAAAGCCCAACCCGTCAAACATAACCACAACCCTAACATTAATTCTAACCATAATTAAAACTCTTGGCCATATTTCTGGCCCAAGGAGTAATCATTAAAATGTCATTTGCATTTTGAGTTGAATGAAAAACAATTTAAACTTCATCAATTAAATGAGAGAGTTTCACGGGAGTGTGTTTGAAATTATTTATTCTGAAAAATAGATTTAACTGGAAAAATCTAACAATAGCCTGTAGCCTTATTGTCCAAAATGTGAAAACATTTGAAACGTCCAAAAGCAAGAGAAACACTTTTCCTTATGCTTTGTCAAGCTCCTCAACATAACCCTGATCCTGCCTCAATTCCAGCACTTCCTGGTTTCCTAACCCAATCCCTTACCCTAACCCTAATTCAAACGCCAGACCATATTTATATTTTCAAAATGTGAAGCATCATCAAATGCATCATCCAAAATGGCAAAAATCCAGGGGTCTTTGATTTGTAAATTTGATCTTCTTGAGCAGGGGTGTCAGACTCCGGTCCCGGCGGACGGCAGCGCCAGCAGGGGTGTCAGACTCCGGCCCCGGCGGGCGGCAGCGCCAGCAGGGGTGTCAGACTCCGGTCCCGGGGGGCGGCAGCGCCAGCAGGGGTGTCAGACTCCGGCCCCGGCGGGCGGCAGCGCCAGCAGGGGTGTCAGACTCCGGCCCCGGCGGGCGGCAGCGCCAGCAGGGGTGTCAGACTCCGGTCCCGGGGGGCGGCAGCGCCAGCAGGGGTGTCAGACTCCGGTCCCGGGGGGCGGCAGCACCAGCAGGGGTGTCAGACTCCGGCCCCGGCGGGCGGCAGCGCCATCAGGGGTGTCAGACTCCGGTCCCGGGGGGCGGCAGCGCCAGCAGGGGTGTCAGACTCCGGTCCCGGGGGCGGCAGCACCAGCAGGGGTGTCAGACTCCGGCCCGGCGGGCGGCAGCGCCATCAGGGGTGTCAGACTCCGGTCCCGGGGCGGCAGCGCCAGCAGGGGTGTCAGACTCCGGCCCCGGCGGGCGGCAGCGCCAGCAGGGGTGTCAGACTCCGGTCCCGGGGGCGGCAGCGCCAGCAGGGGTGTCAGACTCCGGCCCCGGCGGCGGCAGCGCCAGCAGGGGTGTCAGACTCCGGTCCCGGCGGGCGGCAGCGCCAGCAGGGGTGTCAGACTCCGGTCCCGGGGGGCGGCAGCGCCAGCAGGGGTGTCAGACTCCGGCCCCGGCGGGCGGCAGCGCCAGCAGGGGTGTCAGACTCCGGTCCCGGGGGGCGGCAGCGCCAGCAGGGGTGTCAGACTCCGGCCCCGGCGGGCGGCAGCGCCAGCAGGGGTGTCAGACTCCGGCCCCGGCGGGCGGCAGCGCCAGCAGGGGTGTCAGACTCCGGCCCCGGCGGGCGGCAGCGCCAGCAGGGGTGTCAGACTCCGGCCCCGGGGGCGGCAGCGCCAGCAGGGGTGTCAGACTCCGGCCCCGGCGGGCGGCAGCGCCAGCAGGGGTGTCAGACTCCGGTCCCGGGGGCGGCAGCGCCAGCAGGGGTGTCAGACTCCGGCCCCGGCGGGCGGCAGCGCCAGCAGGGGTGTCAGACTCCGGCCCCGGGGCGGCAGCGCCAGCAGGGGTGTCAGACTCCGGCCCGGCGGGCGGCAGCGCCAGCAGGGGTGTCAGACTCCGGCCCGGGGGCGGCAGCGCCAGCAGGGGTGTCAGACTCGGCCCGGCGGGCGGCAGCGCCAGCAGGGGTGTCAGACTCCGGCCCCGGCGGGCGGCAGCGCCAGCAGGGGTGTCAGACTCCGGCCCCGGCGGGCGGCAGCGCCAGCAGGGGTGTCAGACTCCGGCCCCGGCGGGCGGCAGCGCCAGCAGGGGTGTCAGACTCCGGCCCCGGCGGGCGGCAGCGCCAGCAGGGGTTTTGGGGTTTTCCCTTCAATCGGCTGCTAACTAAAAGCCTTCGGCGTAAGGTGTGCGGTCTGTTCAGCCAATCAGAGGCTGAACTCAATCAGCCTGTGCTTAAACACACCCCAAAACCCAGCAGACACTGTGGCAAAACCAGCCTGGGGTGAAGAGAGATCGACATGCCAGACCGTGCAGCTTAACCGAAAACTGGACTCAAGAATTGTTGTGTGCACTACAGTGCCATCTGCTGGCCAAACAGCACTATGTTGTCCCTGAGGCAAGAGTGTAGCCTTCCAATCAAGGCTACCAGGTTGAATTCTCCCCTAGTATAACTGCTAAAAGTTACAACGGGCAAAATCTGAAAAAAATTAAAAACTCAGTGGTGCTGGTCTCCTAAACAGAACTATATCTGATGAAAATCTTCCAAAGGTAAAGGGGGAAAGTACCACCACTTGTTATTGTATGTACATCTGTGTGTGTGTATGGCCTGTGTGTGTGTCTGTATATATATAGGTATGCTTGTGCACATGTGTGTGATTGTGTTTGTGTGTGTATCTGTGTGTGTGTATGTGTATGTGTGTGCATGTGTGTGCGTGTGCATGTTTCTGGGTGCATCACAGTGCACAAAGAAAATTCAAAACAAACATGCATATTGAGAGCAGGAGAAGGTTAACTATATAATGTGATGGGTTTAGTGTATGAATGAATCATTGCATTTATATAGTACTTTTTCTGAACACTCAAAGTGCTTTACAGTGATGAGTGGGAACTCACCTCACCCACCACCAATGTGTAGCACCCACCTGGGTGATGCACGGCAGCCATTTTGCGCCAGAATGCTCACCACACACTAGCTAAGGTGGAGAGGGAGAGAACTTTTTTTAGCCAATTAAATCAGGGGATGATTAGGCGGCAAGTTTGAGAGAGCCAAGTTGGGAATTTAGCCAGGACACCGGGGAATCCCCTACTCTTTGCAAGAAGTGTCATGGGATCATTAATGACCACAGTGGGTTAGGAGCTTGGTTTAACGTCTCATCCGAAAGACGAGTGACATAATATCATGATGTACATTATCTGTAGGTACATTACATTACATTTATTTTGCAGACGCTTTTATCCAAAGCGACGTACAAAAGTGCATATCATGGTCATTGGACAACTACAAAACACAGGTTCAATAAGGTAGGTACCTGTATGTGCACCTGTGTCAGGATTATTTCTCTACAAGGGTGTGTGTGTGGCTACACTACGGTTGACTTGAGTCATTCCGTGTGCAAATGTGTGTGTTCCTGTGTGCGTGTGTGTGTGCATACAGTGCATGTGTTTCGTCTGTTAAAACCATCACAGCTAAACACCTGGACATTAAGGGAAACCTTTTTATTTGGTGGCGTCTCTCACTGGAAACACAGCCGTCAGATTAGTGGGTTCTAGTTGAGTTTCTCTCCATTCCTCTGCATTGGTGTTGAGTTTATAGTGGCCAATCAGAGTTTCTGTGGGAGATCTTATGGCATTTCCATTAATGTCAAATATGTTTTGCCCATTTCACAACAGCTGTGTCCTTCCTGAATATGTTCAGGAATATTTCTGTTATTCCGGTCGACAGGAGACTCAGTTCCACGTTTCCCCTGTGTGACATCACTCACTAATGACTCACAGTGTGCGCACATTTCCTCTGGTTAGCAGCTTGTTTGTCGGTTCTGGTGATTTGGTCTGGTTTGGTTCGATTCAGGCAATGTGGTCCGGTTTGGTTTGGTTCAGGCGATGCGGTCAAGTTTGGTTCAGTACAGGCGATGCAGTCCGGTTTGGTTCAGTACAGACGATGCAGTCCGGTTTGGTTGGGTTCAGGCGATGTGGTCTGGTTTGGTTCAGTACAGGAGATGTGGTCTGGTTTGGTTCAGTACAGACGATGTGGTCTGGTTTGGTTCAGTACAGACGATGTGGTCTGGTTTGGTTCAGTTCAGACGATGTGGTCCAGTTTGGTTCAGTACAAGCGATGCAGTCCGGTTTGGTTCGGTTCAGGTGATGTGGTCCGGTTTGGTTTGGTTCAGACGATGCGGTCTGGTTTGGTTGGGTTCAGGCGATGCGGTCTGGTTTGGTTCAGTACAGACGATGCAGTCCGGTTTGGTTCAGTTCAGGCGATGCGGTCCAGTTTGGTTGGGTTCAGGTGATGTGGTCCGGTTTGGTTGGGTTCAGGTGATGTGGTCTGGTTTGGTTTGGTTCAGACGATGCAGTCCGGTTTGGTTCAGTACAGACGATGCAGTCCGGTTTTGTTGGGTTCAGGCGATGTGGTCCGGTTTGGTTGGGTTCAGACGATGCAGTCCGGTTTGGTTCAGTACAGACGATGCGGTCCGGTTTGGTTGGGTTCAGACGATGCAGTCTGGTTTGGTTCAGTACAGACGATGCAGTCCGGTTTGGTTCAGGCGATGTGGTCCCGTTTGGGATTGCTGTGTCCTTGCGTGGGAAAGCCCTCCCTTGGAAACCCGCTGCTCTCCCCGTCTCCTGGAGACAGAGCACGCGCGTACCTGCGGATCGTCATGGTAACAAAAAGCACAAGACTGTAGGTCTCTGCCGGTCCGGGGATCTCCGCTGTTATCCCAATTTAAGAGCTGCAACAGGGGACACGCAGGGTCATTTCCACACTTTTTTGTTTCATTTCGCGCTCTTATCACTCACCTTTTCATTCTTTCTCTCTCCCTTTTTCATTACAAGGCACTATTTCTTTCTCCCACTCTCACTCCCTCTTTCATTCTTTCTGTCTCTTTCTCTCGCACTCAGTCGCCCACTCTGGCTGGGGGTGAATCAGTCGTCTGTCCTTAACTTTTTACAGATTGCAAAAAGCAAGATTTCTTTTTCCTCACAAACGCAGTTCGGCAGAGGTCAGCAGCTGGCAAAATTAACTTGCCAAACTGAGCTAGTGAAGTTTTCATTCACCTGCTAGTCAAAGGACAATAACAAATATTGATAGACTGCAGGAGACTGTCGTAGAGACCTTTCTTTCATACATATACTCAAGCGCTCTCCTGTGTGTCTCTCTCTCTCTCTCTCTATCACCCTTCATGTGCCCTGTCTCTTTTCGTTCATCAACTCGTCTTTTACTTTCTCAGTCTCTTTCTCTCGAATCAGTTCAGTCTATTCCCTCCCTCGTTCTCAGTTCCTCTCCCCATGGGGGGTCTTCTCTCCTAGCTCAGCCTGCCCTTCCCCCAACACCGCCCCCCCCCCCCCCCTTATTTTTTTCCAGATCTTGTCAAATATATAAATACATCAAAATGACTTCACAGACATGACGGCAATACTCTGCTTCTGCACAAAACGCTCGAAAGGCAAGTGGAGTGCTTGTGCCTTCCTGTTCTTTTTATTTCTTCTTTTCCCCCCTTTCTGGTGTGCACGCACACACACACACACACACACACACATACATACTCCATTAAACTGAACCTATGATAGCCACCTCTCTCAATCTGGCTCCAAACAGGCCTTACTTACCTTGGAGCCAAAGTGGTGTATACAATTCAGGAAACTGCAAAAGGGACAGAGAGGACACAATGTGGGATGGAAAAGTATGTACACGTCATTGACTGGCACAGCAAGAGAAAAAAAAACCATACGAAGAGAGATATGACCAGAAAGGGGAAATATGGAAGGGGAATGTGGGAAAGAAAGAGGAAGGAGAGAGAGAAAATAAGAGATGTGTAAAAAAGGGTGCGTGTGAGAAAGACACAAAGAGAGGGAGAAAGGGGAATGTGTGTATGTGAGAGAGAATAAGAAAGAGATCCACACAGACAGAGGAAGAGACTTCCTATTAAAGCGTGTATGGAGGACGGTTTGTCACAGTATGTCTTCGTCAAAGTTTTCATGTGTAACGTTCAGGCAGTTAATCATCCAAAATCCTAACCCTAACTTGAACCTCACACCACCTCTAAATCATACTCCATATCCATACTCCGCATCCATACTCCGTAGACAAATGATGGTTAAATCCAGTCAGTAGTAATCTCCACTAGATAGAGCTAGACAGAGCTGCCCCGGGCAACTGTACGTGCTGTTATTGTGAAGTGGAAATGTCTAGGAGCAACAACAGCTCAGCCGTGAAGCGGTAGGCCACACAAGCTCACAGCACGGGACTGCCGAGTGCTGAAGCGCATAGCGCATTAAAACTCTGTCCTCGGCTGCAGTACTTACTACTGACTTCCAGGCTGCCACTGGATGAAATTTCAGCACAAGTGTTTGCCGGGAGCTTCACGAAATGGGTTTTCATGGCCAAGCAGCAGCACACAAGGCTAAGATTACCACGCGCAATACCAAGCGTCAGCTGGAGTGGTGTAAAGCACACTGCCATTGGACTCTGGAGCAGTGGAAACATGTTCTCTGGAGTGATGAATAATGCGTCACTATCTGGCAGTCTGACGAATCTGAATCTGAGTTTGGAGAATTCCAGGAGAACTGTAACTGCCAAAATGCATAGCGCCAACTGTAAAGTTTCGTAATAGTATGGGGCTGTTTTTCATGGTTTGGGCTGGACCACTTAGTTCCAGTGAATGGAAATTTTAATGCTATAGCATACAATGAGCTTACAGTGTGCTTCCAACTTTGTGGCAACAGTTTGGGGAAGACCCTTTCCTGTTTCAGCATGACAATACCCCCATGCACAAAGCAAGGTCCATAAAGACATGGTTTGATGAGTTTGGTGTGGAAGAACTCAACTGGTCTGCACAGAGCTCTGACCTCTACCCCACTGAACACCTTTGGGATGAATTGGAACGTTGACTGTGAGCCAGGCCTAATGCCCAACATCAGTACCCAACCTCACTAATTCTCTTGTGGCTGAATGGAAGCAAATGCTCTCAGCCATGTTCAAAAATCTAGTGGAAAGCCTTCCCAGAAGAGTGGAGGCTGTTATAGCATCAAAGAGGTGACACAACTCCACATTTTAATGCCCATGGTTTTGGAATGAAATGTTCAAGAAGCACATACGGGTGTGATGTCCGAGAGTCCACATACTTTTGGCCATGTAGTGTGTGTATAATATCCATGCCATTAAACAGAAACAAACAAGCATAGCATTTTGGTAGTTTTGTTCAGAAATCAAAACGGGAACAAAAAACCACAGAAAAAAACCACAAGTACCACAGTCCTTATTGACTCATTATTAAAGTAGTTTATTTTGCACTTTACTTTATTGAGGGTGTAAATAATATTGGAAGGCGCTGCTTACATAAATTCTGTTGGGGAAGATAATTATTTTAAAATATAAAAATGTTTAAATATTCAATCATTTTTGAATTCAGCAGTGTTAACAGCTGATACCCTTGCTTAACATTCGGCTCTCTGAATTACAAACACAAGTACATCAACAGTTGAAACTTCTCACTTATCCAAAGTATTAAATATATTTATTGGATTTAATTTGGTAATTATTATTAAAGATATTAATTATAATGAAATCGCCAAATTGGGTGATAGGAGGAGCAACCTTTCCAGCTGTCTCTTTCCTGTTTCACCATGACAATCAATCAAATCTAATTTTATTTGTATAGCGTATTTTACAGCAGTTGTCACAATATGCTTTACAGACAACCCTGGCCTAAACCCCCACAGGAGCAAGCCTAAGGCAACAGTGGCAAGGAAAAACTCCCTGTGGCAGATGGGAAGAAACCTTGGAAGGGACCAGGCTCAAGGGGGAAACCCATCCTCCTCTGGTCGGCTCAGGATGCCGACTGGTGACCAACAAGTCAGTCAGTTTTATAAGGTTTATGATATGGCTCAGATGATGGGTGGGGCTGGGTGGCGGTGATGGGGAGCAGCAGGTGGCGACTGATGTTGGCAGGGTGGAGGCAATGTACACAGGTGCACGTCCATGCAGAGCTTTAAAAGTCAGGAGCAAAACCTTGAAATCTATCCTATGCTTAATGGGTAGCCAGTGAAGCGACGCTAGCACAGGTGTAATGTGCTCATACTTCTTAGTTCTGGTCAAGACACGAGCAGCTGCATTCTGCACAAGCTGGAGACTCTTTAACGAGTTATTAGGGCAGCCAGATAGCAGGGCATTACAGTAATCTAACCTAGATGTAAAAATTTTTTTTTTTTTTTTGCCCTCATACACAAAGCAAAGTCCACAAAGAAATGATTTGGTGTGGAAGAACTTAACTGGCCAGTGTATTATGTGGTCTATGAGTAAATTTGCTAGAAAAAATTACATTGTCCATCTCTCAGAGGAAATAATCAGAACTATATATCCAACAATACATATACACATATCTGCCATATCCATAGCACTAAACAGAAACAAACAAGCATTGCATTTTGGAAGTTCTGTTCTGATAACAAAATGGGAACAAAAAACCACAGAAAGGGCACTGGGGAAAAAAAACTGATGAAAAAACGTTTTTCAATTCATGGGCAACAAACAAGCATAGCATTTTGGTAGTTTTGTTCAGAAATCAAAATGGGAAGAAAAAACCACAGAAAAAAACTAAAGAAAAAATTTGTTTCAATTTGCTGACTTTTATCTGAGGTCTAAGGAATGAGACGCACACACGCACACACACACACACACACACACACAGGCCCATAAATGATTATATACCTGTCACACCTGAAAATGCTCATGCATATGTGGTGTGCCCATAAAGCAACCCCTGTCTCCTAAGATGCAAGATTGCAAGATTCGGTGCGGAGGAATGGCAAGTCCTTATTGACTCATTATTATAGTAGTTTATTTTGCACTTTTGAGAATTAAAATGTAGCCTAGTACATGTATCATTTCTTTATAGTTCTTTTTGTCACTTTATTGAGGGTGTAAATAATATTGGAAGGCGCTGCTTACATAAATTCTGTTGGGGAAGAGAATTATTTTAAAATACAAAAATTTTTAAATATTCAATAATTTTTGAATTCAGCAGTGTTAAAAGCTGATACCCTTGTTTAACATTCAGCACTCTGAATTACAAACACAAGTACATCAACAGTTGAAACTTCGCACTTATCCAACGTATTAAATATATTTATTTGATTTAATTTGGTAATTATTATTAAAGATATTAATTATAATGAAATCGCCAAATTGGGTGATAGGAGGATCAACCTTTCCAGCTGTCTCTTTCCTGTTTCACCATGACAATCAATCAAATCTAATTTTATTTGTATAGCGTATTTTATAGCAGTTGTCACAATATGCTTTACAGACAACCCTGGCCTAAACCCCCACAGGAGCAAGCCTAAGGCAACAGTGGCAAGGAAAAACTCCCTGTGGCAGATGGGAAGAAACCTTGGGAGGGACCAGGCTCAAGGGGTAAACCCATCCTCCTCTGGTCGGCTCAGGGTGCCGACTGGTGACCAGCATGTCAGTCAGTTTTATAGGGTTTATGATGTGGCTCAGATGATGGGTGGGGCCGGGTGGCGGTGATGGGGAGCAGCAGGTGGCGACTGATGTTGGCAGGGTGGAGGCAATGTACACAGGTGCACGTCCATGCAGAGCTTTAAAAGTCAGGAGCAAAACCTTGAAATCTATCCTATGCTTAATGGGCAGCCAGTGAAGCGGTGCTAGCACAGGTGTAATGTGCTCATACTTCTTAGTTCTGGTCAAGATATGAGCAGCTGCATTCTGCACAAGCTGGAGACTCTTTAACGAGTTATTAGGGCAGCCAGATAGCAGGGCATTACAGTAATCTAACCTAGACGTAAAAAAATTTTATTTTATTTTTTGCCCTCATACACAAAGCAAAGTCCACAAAGGAATGATTTGGTGTGGAAGAATTTAACTGGCCTGTGTATTATGTTGTCTATGAGTAAGATTGCTAGATAAAATTACATTGTCCATCTCTCAAAGGAAATAATCAGAACTATATATCCAACAATACATACACACATATCTGCCATATCCATAGCACTAAACAGAAACAAACAAGCATTGCATTTTGGAAGTTTTGTTCTGATAACAAATGGGAACAAAAAAACCACAGAAAGGGCACTGGAAAAAAAAACTGATGAAAAAACATTTTTCAATTCATGGGCATTGAGCTGCTAGACAGTTACAGTCGCAGGACAGAGCTCATCAGCGATAAACAGAAGATTAAATGGAATATTTGAAGATGGATTGGTCCTTCTTACGTCAAGAAAACAAGACAATCCTTTTTGTCCGTAACATCACCATTTTTATTCTGCTTCAGATTACAGAGCAGCTGTTGCAACCAGTTTATACCTGCCGGTGTGACGAGTTCCGGGTTTGCTTTGTTACCATGTACTTCGTAATACCAGCTTTTGCCTTCACCGCGCTTAGCTTGTCCCTTCAGCGGGACAATAACTTTTTGATGAAAGGCTGTAGAAAATACTGTCCCTGCAATGATTTTCATGGTACAATGAATAAACACACATTTTTTCTTTCTTGTGTGAGGACTGTATATCCAGGCTTGTGCTGGGTTGTGATTCTTCTGATTGATGGAACGTATCTGGCCTGTGGACTGTACAGCAAATGCAATGGTACTGAGAGCGCTGTGGAATTGAAGGATCTGGAACATGGCGTGAGACTATCCAAAGTATGTATCACCATCAGCCCCTTCCTTTCATAGAAACCTTCAACCATTTCATAGTTCATAATTTTTAAATTTAAAATTTTTTTTAAGTTTGGTTTGATTGTGATTTATCCAGTGAAAACACTGTACCATCAGAGGTCGTTTCCCTTTTCCCACCGTGAAATTTGTACTAACGTACTTGTGGTGTGGGGATGGCTGGCTTAAGCAGCCACACCTGCCCTGGGTCAAGCTAATTAGATAAATAGTTAGATAATTGGCCAGGCCAATTGGACGCAGGAACAGGGGTGGCTGCACCTGTGCTTAGTGAGGTAAAAAAAAAAGGACAATAGAGGGCTGAATTAGCTGTGATATTTATGATTATACAGGGTATCGCTGATTAAAACAAACAGCTCTGGACTTACCTCATTTAAAATGATTTCTGACCTGATTCCTCCCTCTCACACAGGTATGGGGATTTACTGTGGTTGGTGGATTTGTGCTGTTATATTTCATCTACCTGTGCTGGGACTGTTTCGGCCGATCACCTGCACATCGGGTCGAGGAGATTTGCATGTCACAGCTGGAGGAAGCCAGAGAGGAGTTCGCAAGGAAGTGGTCAAAGAAGTTCTCAGAGAACAGGGCAGCACTGTGTGAGGAAAAGCTGAGAAGAGGGGAAACATTCCCTGGAGTCAGCTACCCTGAACCTGCCAATAACAAGTTCAATGTAGAGACAGTTACATCTTCCATAGAGTGGGCCTTTCATTTATCAAAATGAAAGATCAACGTGGAATGAAATGTCCAACTTAAGACTCAGAATGAATGACAAGGCTGTTGCTCTTTTCCTGCTGATCGACTTCCTGTTTACGGTTTCTCACATCTTCTCCAGGTAGCGTACAGCTAAAGCAGCTCATTATAAACACATGCATAATGAACACGGCCATACTACCTGCCCAGGCTTACTGATGTTCATTCCAAGAACCCTGGTGCCTTACTGATTTTATAAAACAAAATTTAAAAACAATACGCTTTTTTATTTTGCAGTTTTGTTCAGTTTCCTTTTTCATAGAAATAGATGCCATGACCTACACTATGCTTCATGTAGAAAGGAGGCTAGTTTAAATGTTGTTGCTTGTAGCTCGCAAAATTACATTACATTACATTACAGGCATTTAGCAGACGCTCTTATCCAGAGCGACGTACAACAAGTGCATAGGTTTCAAGATGTAGAGGCGCAAAAGAAACACTAGAGTGAAGTAAGGATCGTAGTGCCAGAAGTGACCACATCGATCAGGACTCCAACCCTGTAGAGTAAGCTTGTTCAGCAGCAAGAATCCTACCAAGTACAAAGTACAAACTAGCACTGGAATCACACCTAATCATACAAAAACAATCCTACCAGATACACTAACATAATCAAATTATCCTAGCTAGGTACAATGAGCTGAACTATAGGCTAGGGAGGGGTGGGGAGAGGTGCAGCCTGAAGAGATGAGTCTTCAGTCTGCGTTTGAAAGTGGTGAGATTCTCTGCTGTTCTGACCATCACGGGGAGGTCATTCCACCAGCGAGGGGCCAGGACAGACAGCAGACGGCGAAGAGGGGGAGGTGCCAAGCGTCCAGAGGTGGCAGAACGGAGAGGTCTGGCTGGTGTGTAGGGTCTGATGATCCTCTGAATGTACCCTGGTGCTGACCCTTAGCTGCCTGGTATGCAAGCACCAAGGACTTAAATTTGATGCGAGCCATAACAGGCAGCCAGTGGAGGTCAGTGAGCAGGGGGGTGACATGGGAATGTCTGGGGAGGTTGTAGACCAGACGCGCTGCAGCATTCTGGATGAGCTGCAGGGGTCTGATGGCGGATGCTGGCAGACCAGCCAGTAGCGAGTTGCAGTAGTCCAAGCGGGACAGGACCATCGCTTGAACCAGGAGCTGGGTTGCGTAGGTGGTGAGGAAGGGGCGGATTCTCCGGATGTTGTACAGGAAGAACCTGCACGTTCGACTCACCGCCGTGATGTTTGGGAGAGGGACAGTCTGTTGTCCATCACCACTCCAAGGTTTTTTGCGGTGGGTGATGATGACACCACAGTGTCCCCCAGGGAAATAGAAAAGTCAAGAAGGTTAGAGGATGGAGCAGGGATGAAGATCATCTCCGTCTTGCCTGGGTTCAGCTTAAGATGGTGGTTATCCATCCAGCTCTGGATGTCCCTCAGGCAGGCAGAGATGCGAGCAGAGACCTGAGTGTCAGAGGGCGGGAAGGAGAGAAAGAGTTGGGTGTCATCGGCATAACAATGATAGGACAACCCATGGGCAGAGATTACAGGACCAAGAGATTGGGTGTACAGGGAGAATAGGAGGGGACCAAGGACAGAGCCCTGGGGAACTCCTGTGGCAAGAGGGCGAGGTGTCTGATACTGCACCAGCCCAGGCGACTTGGAAGGAGCGACCGGAGAGGTAGGACTCAATCCAGTCAAGTGCTGTGCCACAGATCCCCATAGCTGCCAGGGAGGACAGGAGGATGGGATGGTTGACGGTGTCAAAGGCGGCAGAAAGGTCTAGGAGGATCAGGACAGATGAATGGGAGGCTGCTTGTGCGGCGTGAAGCGACTCATTGACCGAGAGGAGTGCGGTCTCTGTCGAGTGGCCAGGTCTGAAGCCAGACTGGTAGGGGTCTAGGAGGTTGTTCAGGGAGAGAAAAGAGGAGAGTTGATTAGAAGCAGCTCGTTCAATTGTTTTGGATAGGAAAGGGAGAAGGGAGACAGGACGGTAGTTCTGGATGACAGAGGGGTCCAGAGTGGGCTTTTTCAGCAGTGGGGTGACGTGGGCCAGCTTGAAAGAGGGGGAAACGTCCAGAAGACAAGGAGGAGTTCACGAGGGAGGTGACATATGGGAGGATGTCAGGTGTGATGGTCTGGAGGAGAGAGGAAGGGATGGGGTCAAGAGCACAGGTGGTAGGGCGGTGGGAGAGTAGGAGCTGGGAAACATCAGAGTCAGTGAGGGGAGAGAAAGTGGAGAAACAAGGGGAGGGAACAGAGCTGGGGAGTGGGGAAGGGTGGTGGTGGACGTGAAGGAGCTGCGGATGTCTGCAATTTTCTCATCGAAGAAAACTGCAAAGTCATCTGCAGCGAGGGAGGACTGAGGTGGGGAAGGAGTGCTGAGGAGAGAGAGAAAATGGAGAACAGCTGATGAGGGTTAGAGGCAGATTTATGGATTTTTGTTTGATAATAATTAATTTTGGCAGAGGTTACAGCGGTAGAAAATGTAGCTAGTAGAGACTGGTAGGCAGACAGGTCGGATTGAGCCATGGATTTCCTCCACTTCCTCTCCGCTGCACGTAGGCTGGCCCGGTTGGTTCGGAGGGGGTCAGACATCCACGGACTGGGAGGGGACGAGCGTGCCTGCCTGGAGACTAGAGGACAGAGAGAGTCAAGTGCTGAGGAGAGCGAGGAAGACAGAGTGGAGGATGCAGAGTCAGTGGGAAGGTTGGAGAAGGATTCAAGAGTGGGGAGTGAAGCAGTGACACTGGAAGCGAGAGAGGAGGGAGAGAGGGAGCGGAGATTCCGGCGGACCATGACAGTAGGAGTGGATGGAGGGGAGGGAGGGAGGGGAGTAAGAGGGAGGGAGAAGGAAATGAAGTGGTGGTCAGACTGGTGCAGAGGGGTCACTGTGGGATTGGAAGAGGAGCAATTCCTCAGGATAACCAGGTCTAGGAGATTGCCAGCTTTGTGTGTTGGTGGGGAGTGCATTAGGGAGAGATCGAATGAGTGAAGTAGAGGCAGGAAGGCTGCGGAGTGGGAGGCATCAAGGTGGATGTTGAAGTCTCCCAGGAGGATCAGTGGGGTGCCATCCTCTGGGAAGGAGCTCAGCAGGGTGTCGAGCTCATCAAGGAAGTTTCCCAGGGGCCCTGGAGGGCGATAGATAACTACAATATACAAGTTAACAGGATAGGTGATTGAGACAGAGTGGTATTCAAAGGTAGAGATGGAGAGGTGAGAGAGGGGGAGAACAGAGAATTTCCAGGAGGGAGAGATCAGCAAACCTGTGCCCCCACCACGGCCAGATGGGCGGGGGGTGTGAGAGAAGGAGAAGGAGGAGGAGAGGGCTGCAGGGGTTGCAGTGTTGCCTGGTGTGATCCAGGTCTCAGTGAGGGCAAGGAAATGTAAAGAGAGGAGGGACGCGTAGGCTGAAATGAAGTCAGCCTTCCGCGTAGCAGACTGGCAGTTCCATAGCCCTCCTGCGACCGTGAAGTTGTCACAGGGGGTCAATGAGGGATAGCGAAGGTTGGAGGGGTTCCGTCGCCGCGGGGGGCCTCGCCTGCAGAAGCGAGTTCTGAAGGGGAGAGAACAGGTTGGGATGGGATGGGCACATAGCATAGCAGTGAGGACAGGGAGTAGAGAGAGGAAGGGTGATGGTAGAAGGATAGGGATACAATGACACAAACTGGGAGGGAGCGACGCTAGCGTCGCTCCAAGCCAGACTACAAGCCCTAATTAGCAAATGAAAAGCAGCTGGTGACCAAGCAATTGCCCCACAAACCCATTGCAGAGAAGCTTATGAAGGAAAATGCAAAATCTTCTTGTTTGAGAGTACAACCTTTAACTTTGATGTTTCAGCTTCTTCTTTTACAATAATTACAGATGGAAATAAACACCAGATTATTTTAGGAGAATCACACAAGTTTTATATATATATATATATATATATATATATATATATATATATATATATATAAATATCATAATTACCTGTGTATTTAAACAATGTCTTTACAACAACTGTGCATGTAAATGCTGTTTTAGATATGATGATGCAAAACTGCTAATGTACTGGTGACAGCCTCACAACACTACTTCTACATTTTAATGAAAATACAAAGCAATAAAATTATGCTATGCACAAAAAACGTGTAGTTTTCGATTATGATAAATGTTATTACAACAAATTCAAACTCCTTCATAAGGATTTTTTTTTTGGGGGGGAGAGGGATTGCAATACTCAAGTTTACACATGCACACCATAGTCACTCAGCTGTTGTCAGATGCACAACTCTAGCTCCCCCTGGTGGTTTTACAATGCAGTTTAATGTACATTATTGTTTGACTGCTTTCATCAATAAGTATTTTTACTTCTTTCAGTATTTTACATTGCCCAGCATTACCAACTTTTTTTCTGAATTTTTTTTGTGTGTCACACACATTGAATCTGGCATCTGCTCCACAAATTCTTTCTTCAAATAATCTTTTTATTTATCAAATTCATCTTGGGGGCAGCACAGTGGTGCAGTGGTTTGCCTCACAGCAAGAAGGTCCTGGGTTCGAATCCGGCCTGAGCCTTTCTGTTTGGAGTTTGCATGTTCTCCCCGTGTCCATGTGGGCTTCCTCCGGGTACTCCAGTTTCATTCAGGTATAGGCTAATTGGAGGCTCTAAATTGTCCATAGGTGTGAGTGAATTGTGTGTGTGCCCAGTGATAGATTGGCGGCCTGTCCAGGGTGTATTCCTGCCTCAAACCTAATGTGCGCTGGGATAGGCTCCAGCACCCATTGTGACCCTGCCCAGGATAAACGGGGATAGATAATGGATGGATGGATGGATGGAAAATCATCTTGGTCATCTACAAACGCAAATGCGGAAGTTCACACAATTTCTTTTTCAAGGGTAAAGGGAAACTGAAAAGAGACATTTTTTCTGAGAACAATTTAAATAAAAAACTTGCATAGAAAATTGATAGCTCTGACAGTACGCCCCATCCAGTCAATGTATCTCCAAGCAGCCCAGCCCAGTTGATCTGTATGCCCCACCTGCCACCACCTGAACACTACCACAGAACTCCAGGGAGGTGCAAAGGTCTTTTTTTATGACACAATGCTCTTTAGCATTCAAGCTTTAGCTATCAAATTTTCCTTCTGAGAGGTCCAAGGTGGCTTTTGCCTGGTTTATTATTCATCGCATGACCCTTTTGACAAATGTCAAAAATGAGGTTTTTTCAACGGAAAAAAGTATTGCGCACTTCATAGAATTTTGTGATGTCACAGAACTTGATACTTTGTCGCACAGTGTTGATTGTACAGCCAAATGGAACACCGAAATTCATTGTCATGGATACACCATTATTTTCAGTTTACACACACACACACACACACACACACGAGTGCAGACACACAAGCTACTCACCTGGTGCAAGATGGAATTATAATAAAAAGCCAAACCGAAAGCAAAAATATTTTATTTTACATTTTTATTATGGTATATTATGTTACAGTATAACAGCATATAGCATGTTATGCTATGTAGCTTTTTAATGAAAAGGCCCATTTAAAATGCAATTTTGGCATCTCTATTGTGCAGACAGATCACTTTGCATTCTTGTGTGTAATTTTTATTTCTTTTAGTACATATGAGCAGCATTCAATTTTTACCTTATCCTTTGGATGAATAAACCGTGTCCCCCCTAAAACACTGGCTGCTGTTTCTTCTTTGCTCAGACAAAGTTTCACAACATTGTGGCACCGGAGGGATATTCCAGTAGGGGGCGCTGTTGTAGAGCAGTGACCTTTTACAGTTTTTGGAGGCACTGGAGGAGGAGAAGAAGCCACAAAAATCACCTGCAGCATAAGAGTGTGTTAAGGGTGTGACTCAGCAGAGTCTTCACTCAGACACGCCCCTCACACAGAAGGAACATAAAAGCGCATGAAGAAGCTCATTGGGTGGTTAAACGTACAGGCATTGAGCTGGCAGACAGCTACAGTCACAGGACTCAGATCAACGAAAAAGAGAATAAAATAAAAATATAAAAGATGGATTGGTCCTTCTTAAGACTCTTAAGGAAGAACATCATCTGCGTGCTCCAGAACATCACCGTGGCGATTTTGCTCCAGATGACGGAGCAAGTGGGGGAGCATATGTTTATATGCTGGTGTAACGCGTACAGCATTTGTTTTGTCTGCGTGTACTTTTCAGTTCCCGCTGTTGCCTTCGTCGCGTTCGACTTGTCCCTTCAGCAGGGCAACGTCGTCAAGGAGAAAAGCTGCGCAGACGGCGGCTCCTGCTGCGCAGACGGCGGCTCCTGCTGCGCAGACGGCGGCTCCTGCTGCGCAGACGGCGGCTCCTGCTGCGCAGACGGCGGCTCCTGCTGCAAACGGTGCGAAGACGAGTGTTCCTGCTGCAGATGTGGGGAACGCTGTGAGAAAACGAGGCGTTTTTTTCTCTCTTCCTGGCAGACGCTGTACGCGGCCCTGTGCTGGGTTGTGATTCTCCTGATTGACGGAAAGTACGTGGCCTGCCTACTGTACAGCAAATGCAACAGCGACACGCGTGCAGTGGACACAATGGATCTGGAAATGGAGCATGGCATGGTAGTATCCCAAGTGCGTATCAATATCAGCTCCTTCCATTACATTACATTACAGGCATTTAGCAGACGCTCTTATCCAGAGCGACTTACACAACTTTTTACATAGCATTTTACATTGTATCCATTTATACAGCTGGATATATACTGTTAAGTACCTTGCTCAAGGGTACAATGGCAGTGTCCTACCCGGGAATCGAACCTGCGACCTTTCGGTTACAAGCCCAGTTCCTTACCCACTGTGCTACACTCCTTCCCTTTATAGAAACCCCTCAGACCCGTGCCAAAATACTGTTTCAAGTGCTTCAGTTGCTTTCATGCAAGGGCAAATGGAAAATTGGCATTTGGAAAAACTGTATTTGAATGCATTTGACACTGTATTTCGGAAAGCATTTGCAAATATTTTAAGTGAATTTAAATTGATCTTGTTTCAAGTGTTTTAAACACAGAATTTTTGCCAGCAGAATTTAAAATTACTCAAGGCATTTTAAAATAGTATCTGTACCTTTGCTGCAATTTGAAAAATTGATCACCTGATATCGACAGAACGGGATCAGTCAGGCTGAGATCATTGATCAAGTGGAAACTCCGCCCAACTGCTGCCATTCTTGTGATGACAGACAGTCAATCAAGCATATCACCAGCATATTGCCAAGCGATTAAATCCAGCCCAAAGAAAACCAGCCATGAACACTGGACATACTAACATTTCTTGTAGTTCAGAGTTTAAAAACTACAAAAGAAAAAAGGCACTGACGGGCATGTTAGTGCAACCCTACCGTCATATGGACACACAGATTGGAGACACTCTTGAACACACTCTTGCTGCAGCGTTCGCAAACAGTCTCAAAGTTTCGTTCGGCTTCCTCCAGCACGATGAAGCGCTGCACAATCCTGGATCTCGCGGGCTCCATGGCAACACGGGGTCAGGCCGGGGTCACGAGCCTGGGAGGATTCTCAGACCAACGGGGTCAAAAAACACGAAGTACATTTGAGGCCAAAAGTTTACATACACCTAGGCTAAAGATATTCAAACTCAGTTTTTCACCACTCTGCACATTCCATGTTACCGTACGTTTTCTTTTGGCAAGTCAATTAGGGCATCTACTCTGTTCACATCAGAGGTAATTTTAAAACAATCGATTAGAGACAGATTTATTTCAGAATCAATTCACTATATCAGAATTCCAGTGGGTCAGAAGTTTACACTGCACTGGAGTGCGATTGGAGCTACAACAAAAAAAAACGAATAAAAAAGAAAACGTCTTCTGCCCATCGTCCTAATATGGCATTTTGTTAACACCTTCCTGGGGGAACAGGGGAGCTCAAGATTCAACCTGGTGCATGACCAGCAAGAATGGACGTGGTGGTTCGGCAACAAACGGAGTTCTTGACCTTCGAAAATTTGCATGCCTCTAATGCTTTGATCTTAACAGACCAGGGACTAAAACCTACAATAACTTCAAAGTGAACACTTAATAACAGTGAATATTCAATAATAAATCATTTTTAGCTCAGGTATTGTTATTTGACCAAGTTGTAGGTCAGGTATTTCAAATTGTTCAAATTGTATTTGAAATAGTATTTCAGGGATTGTATTCCAAATTCATTTCAAATATTAGGAAAAATGTGTTTTTAATTTCAAGTAGGAATATATAAGTAATTGCATTGTGCTTTTTTTTTTTTAAAGGATTAAATATAATTTTTATCACAATTTTGCATGCAAATACTTAAATAAACATGTAAACCCAGGGCTGAAACCTGTGACCTTTTCATTATTATTATTATTATTATTATTTTGCTTGTGATTACGATTGTGATTATTCCTGTGTTAACACTATATTATTCTCATCTGTGTTACTTTTTATCCACTGTAAAACTTGTATTAATGTACAGGTAGACTACAATTAGAAGCATAATTTCCATCTAGAGCATCTTGAAACCCTTATTCCAAGATGCTCCTAGCTCTTTATTTTGTCTGATATCTATATAAAATTATAAATAACTTCTTTAAAAAAATAATAATAATAAAATAACATCGTCAAAAACCTTCATGATTTTTTAAGGGCTTAATTATCCATGGTTACACAGGGTAAAAGCTGAGAAAAACATCCAGCTCTGGACTTGCTGGACCGCATTTAAAATGATTTCTGACCTGACTCCTCCCTCTTGCACAGGTATGCGGATGCCTTCTAGCGGCTGTGTTTGCTGCGGGTTACTTCCTCTCCCTGTGCTGGCGTCGCAGCTGCCGATCACTTGCAGATTGGCACGAGGAAACGTACACGCCACAGCTGGAGGAAGACAGAGCGGCGGACTGTTGCTGCCGCGAGGCAAAGCTGAGGAGAGAAGCTAAATCATACCTTGAAGCTGCAAGTGGAGGAGATCTTCTACGTCTGGAATTAGAGGAGAATCCCAGCGAACCTGCACCGGAGCACGGAGCCAGAGGCGCAGCGAACCAAAAACGTGACAAATTACATGCTGAAAATATCGCGAAAATCATAAACGAGGAATTAGATTTCCCTTTTGAAAACGAATACGCTCTACGATTCCCAGAGGGTTGAAGACTCGCTCCAGCGAGAGAAATTATGAGTCTGTAAATTAGGACAAAATATAGTGTAACATATTAAAGACACTGCAGTTTTGAAAATGTCAGAAGGCTGCTGCTGTGTGGCCGACTGCATGGTAAACAGATTTTAAACGAATACGCTCTACGATTTTTTTTTTTTTTTGTACGTCGCTTTGGATAAAAGCGTCTGCCAAATGAATGTAATGTAATGTAATGTAACAACCTCCACTCTTCTGGGAAGGCTTTTCCACTAGATTTCTGAACGTGGCTGTGGGAATTCGCCTCCATTCAGGCTCAAGAGCATTAGTGAGGACGAGCACTGATTGGGCGATTAGGCCTGGCTCATAGTCTTACTCCACTCAAAGGTATTCTGGGGCTCTATTACAGATGTGGTTTTTGAAGCACTTAAAGAATGTTAATTGATTTGCTTTGTGTTTTTAACCACACCCCGATGAAAGCTCCCGGGAGCTCAAATGATTGGGAGAATTCTTTCTTTTCTTTATCTTTTTCTTTATCTTTTTTTTTTACGATAATGTAATAAAGACATCGTTTTTTTGTATTGTTCCGTTTTCTGAAATGAAGCTACATTACACTGCAGCCATTTTGCAAATTCTCTTATCCAGAGCGGCTTACATACATTATGTTACATTACATACTACACTGCTGACTACTGCTTATGTTGGGCTTGATGATTCTCATCTGATAATCTCACGTTGCTTTGTTTATATTACATTTTATGAAGAATATGCGCCATATGCTGAAACAAGAGATACAAAAACATTCATTCATGGATTTATGTTGATTTTTCCATCAATTTATTGTAAATGATCTAACACAATGTGCGATCGATTCCAAACAGCTGTATCAGTCAGTGTCACGTTACCACATATAAACATGTAGCTGTGACCTATGGCAGAATGCTGTATTATGAAAACAGGAAAACCACAGAAAAGGCTCATTGGGTTGTTTTTTTATTATCAGTAAGCCGAGCCGGCAGACAGTCAGACGCAGCACACAGATCGTCAGCCGTACAGAGGAGATTACAATATAAATATCAAGATGGATTGGAGGTTATTATCATTCACCAAGAACATCACCGTTTTATTCCAGAAAATCTACGTGGTGATTCCGCTCCAGATTTTAGAGCAGCAGATGGAATCATTCTTTACCTGCCAATGTAACGAGTTAATGGTTCATTTTGTCTGGATGTACTTCCTAATACCAGCTTTTGCCTTCACCGCCTTTGGCTTGTCTCTTCAGATGTACAATGTAAAAATACCACATGAGCCGTGGCACTGTTCCAGACTAAAATGTCGGACCCTGTGCACTCCCAACACAGCAAAGCAGGCTTGACTAGTTTCAGCAGGCAGACAACGCCATACAGTCACCATTTTTGTTTAATTGATATTTTGCAGCAATAAAAAAAGTGCCCTGACTGTACCTACAGAAAAAAAGAGTCACCCAAACCAAAATCTCTTATGTGACCTGCCAGAACAGTGTGTTTGACCAGTTTTAACAGGAAGAGAATGCAAATTGGATAAGGTGGCATTTAGCACCAACAGAGACATGTTTAATCAATTTATGATTATCGACACAGACTTGCAAGTCGGTCTTATCATAGGGTTTAAAATTTCCACCAGCCCAGTTTCAGGCCAGGCCAGTGCACTTTGTCCACAGCCTGGGAAGTAGTGCATGACACTGTCCTTTGCCTGGATATAAAGGAACACTGCCTTGCCTTGTCTATTCACACAAAGTTTACCTGGAGCCTCATATTCCATGTATAATCAGATTAACAACCCAATCAGAATAAACATGTCCCATGTGACCACCTCGGTCGGAATAGACTATCCCATTCCGATTGAAATTTCATTTGGTTTAAAAGGGGTGGAACAACTGGAATACGTCCATTTGACTGAAATAAATTCTCAGTGACGTGGACGGAGACACAACTGGCTCAAGGACGACTCACTTTACCTTTTAATCGCTGAACAATGAGTCGTTCAAAAATTAAGGAAGGAAAGTGGAGTCCACAGAAGCCCTGCAATAGTTTGGCGGCCTGTCCAGGGTGTAGTCCTGCCTCTCGCCCAATGCACGCTGGGATAGGCTCCAGCACCCTAACCCCCCCCGCTCAGGAATAAGTGGGTATAGATAATGGATGGATGGATGGATGGATGGACTCCACCAGATTATTGACTCCTGTTTAATAACTACAGAATAATTGTATTCTATTGCCATTTCTGCCTGATAGCCAGTGTAAGAACACCATCAATACAAGTATTGTACACACCATACGATGTGTGGAGTGGAGATATCTATAGAAATTTGTGTTGCGTACCTGAATGCCAGATCAAGTTAGCCAGAGTTTCTGGGCATGTCCGACTACATGCTGGTGCGTGTAAGCGCACACCTTAATCACATGGACATGCGGGTAAACCGTCCATTTGGAGCCTTCAATCGGAATGAATGTATTCGGAATGATTCAATTGTCTGCATGTAAATGTGGCTATTGTCTATTACCTGGATATAAAAGAACGCTGCCTTGGCTTGTTAATAAAGTCTTTGATACGGTAGACCACAAAATTATTTTAGGTCGACGCCCGTTGGTTTTGATGAAAATGCTTTTATTGATGTTATCAAGAGCATGCCCCAAGGCTCAATCTTGGCCCATTGTTATTCACACTGCCCATAAATTATCTTGGCTCATAAGTTACTAACAGCTCTGTTCTTTATTATGTAGATTACACTGACATTTATGTATCCACACCCTCAGTCTAGCTTTTAATAAATTACAGGCGGATTTTTTGCCGGTCAAAGTGCTTTCGTCGGTCTTTAACTTGGTATAAACCGTACTAAGTGTTATTTCGTTATTAGGTTAGGCGAAAATTTGTAGTACAGGATGCATGTTGACAAACTTTCAATTCAAAAAAATTCTAATTGTGTTTTCTCTGTGGGCCTCAGCCAGATGCAACACAGAGCAAAACCATATATATATATTTCCTGATCACATGATCATATCTCCATGGGTTTTACATAACCGTCTGGGATTTAAACTGCCATTTAAAACTGGGGTTCTTATTATTATTGTTATTATTATTATTATTATTATTATTATTATTATAGTTATTATTATTATTATTATTGTTGTTGTTGTTGTTGTTATTAGACATTTTTGTAATTAATCATGCCTTTTAGATGCGTAAATGATATATAACTGCTTTTATCCCCCTACTGTTTCTGTAAATTCAGGACACCGTTATAAAAGATAGCTCAATCCTCCATTTACATTATACATTACATTACATTATAGGCATTTAGCAGACGCTCTTATCCAGAGCGACTTACACAACTTTTACATAGCATTTTTACATTGTATCCATTTATATAGCTGGATATATACTGAAGCATACATACATACATTTGCCTTCACTGATTAAATAAACGGAAAAAAACAGCCCTGAACTCCATGGCCATACATTTCCTCCTAGTGTGTACAATTTTTAAAAAGCGTATCTTAATTAAATTAATTCAAAATAATTAAGGACAGGCTAATCATGGTTATCTGGGAGCACTGAAATAACAAGAGATGATCATTCTCATAATTTCATAATGGCAACCAATATTTGACCATTTTTTTATGTGAGGCTGGTGAGTGTGTGAGTCTTGTGGAAGTCTCACAAGACTCACGACAGGGGCGACATAGCTCAGGAGGTAAGAGCGGTTGTCTGGCAGTCGGAGGGTTTCCGGTTCGATCCCCCACCCTGGGCATGTCGAAGTGTCCCTGAGCAAGACACCTAATGCCTAATTGCTCTGGTGAATGCAAGGCATCAATTGTAAAGCGCTTTGGATAAAAGCGCTTTGGATAAAAGCGCTATATAAATGCAGTCCATTTACCATTTACCAAGTCACATGAAAATGAAACAGAATGCTTCATGTCGGTATAGTGTTCGGAAATGGCACAAAAAAAAAAAACTTATACGACATACATTCTTATGACAATCCCGTGGCGGTGACGTTGTTTTGACATTTACTTTGCCATTCAAATCATGCTATCATGAATATTTCTAAACAGACATCTAAGTGCAATACATTTGCGTCCTTTGTGTCCTATAAAGAATATACAGTGGTCCTGTTATTTATTGCTAATCCACGTAAAAAAAAGTGTCATTTTACCACGCTCAAAGTTCCATCTTTCCGTGAGCTCGTCTAGCGTACATTTCATCAAGAGTGAGCTGTCAAAGTGAAAGCGATGTTATATGCTCGTTCTCAACGGCGAATCGCTTAAATTGGTTAACAGCGACCTCTAGCGACAGGTATTTTCGGAGGACGTCAATTTCGGTGTAGGACAACAGCCACTGAGAAGGTCCGTTACATTTGAGTACTGATTTTGTCCATTACTATAAAATTTCGTTCTCACTGAAATACACTGTTATCCCGCCTGAGGATATCTGGAGACTTTCTCATAAAACAGAACAATACCAGTGGGTTACATTTCAAATGGCATTTTAAATATACTGTATACCCAATTAGAGTTTCCTGAAAGACAGGCAACTGTCAACTAACTCCGCGAGAGTGAGCAGTCTTGAGCTGAACTGAAAAAAATGCATCTCAGGAGAGATGTGTAAAAACACTATACATACATTGCTGTTTAATATGCCCAGACAGTACTGCATTTCCAGATAAGAGTATGTATAACTTAATATTCTATAAGAATATTAATATTTTTGTGCTATCAATATTAGTGTTTTTTTATACTGTGTATTTACATTGTATATTGTTCTTTGCTTCCACTTTTCAACCCACATTGGCCTCAGAAGCAAGCAATTTATTTTCACTCAAGTCAAATAATAATGCTCTTTTACACTGTGTATATTGTTTGTTGCACTTTCAAAAGGCAGGTGCATATACCTATATACCTAAATAAAACAATTATGAATATTTGTTGTGAATGAGCCTTAGTCCACTTTCATATCAGGTGCTGATTGTGCCATTTGGAAAATAATTATGATCTGCATTAAGACTTCAGAACCATCAAAATCCATTTCCCTTCAGAAGTCAAAATCAAAATCCATCTCCCTTCAGAAATCATTGAAACAGACTATGTTGTTTTTCTCTTCCATCCGTTCCTCTCCCCGCTGTATCATTCTATGTGAACAGGCCAGACTATGACAATTCTCACCAGCCACCACTGATAATGATATTTAATTATTTAAAAATATTGTATTAAAATGTCATTATCATTTTATATTTTAAAAATGTAATGCAATCTACACAAAATATCTTTTATTTTCATGAAATGACAATATCCAGTCTCACGTTACTTGTTTCTGGAACATGCAGTATTTTAGTATCTTTGCATGTGTGAAGGCAGATTAAAACCACATTCCCATTGCAGATGTCTGTGTAGGCCTAAACTGTCAGACAGACAGTGTAGGGATACTATGCAGGATTTCTTACTTGAAAATAGTGTAATATAATCATGCTATAGCATATCTATGATGCACTGGCAATCTCAGTCTTTATGTATCGTCACTGAATTTGTACACCTTTGCCTGTGTTTGTTATTCTTAAATGTGTTCTGGACGTTTCTTAATTCTGTAAATAGTTACACTTTGCGTAAATAAACCATTTTTTTCCTAAAGAAAACTGAGTCTTCTCTGCTCAGACACAGCCTCACAACTTGGTGGCAGTGGAGGAATAGTCCAGCAGGAGGCGCTGTTGTAGACACCACCTCCCTTCCATACCTCTGCCCATCCATACCCTCATCCATAGTGACACATATGGAATCTATCAAAGCATTTTTTTTAACTTTATCTGAGAATATGTCATAGAGAAAGATAGACAGATAAGATAGATAGTTCAAAAAAATTAACTAAGATGTGTAGGATCTACTGTTGTTAATTAAATCAACCAGCAAGCAAGGTGAATTGAATGTGTTTGGTTCCACATTTTAATCAGGCTCAAGTTGGCTAAAGCCATTAACTCTTTGAGCTCTTCTGTGATTTTGACATGTTTTCCTTGACCCACAGTTTTATTTTTTGTTTTTTTATTAGTTGAACAGGTATATCCAATAGATAACCCACGTAACATGTCATGTCAAAGGTCAAGCTTAGGCTTGCATGAAATATGGATTAGCTGCAACGCCCTATAATTTTTGCTTACTAAATAAATGTGTTCACTTGAGTATATCTCCAAAACCAAAAGTGTCAGTTCAGGTATATCATCTTACATTGCAAGCATAGGTTGTATGATGTAACCACATCACAGAGCCATGTCAACAGGAAATACCATTGCTTTGCATTGTATAAAAATACAGTATCAGCAGAGTACTTGGTGGGATTATGCTCAGAGAACTGAAATGGTTAAATGAAATTATTTTCTTTTAATTTGATGACACTGCTCCCAATTAAAACAATAAATTATTATGTTTAGCATTAATAAATTATAAAAGTAAATTAACATTATATATAACTATAAGATGAAACGTAATACGTTTATAAATAACTATGCATATAACTATGCTTATAACTAATTATATTTTTTGCCATGATCTGACTGATCAGGCTACAAGCTATTAAAGCAGGTGACAAACAGCCTACCAAAGTGTCATGAACTCCGATGTATCAAACGCAGTTTGGGAATAACTGTCGGTTTTGTATTGGTTGTAAAACAACGGTTGGATTCCAACAGTTATAACATCGTAGAATATATAAATAGAAACGTTTCTATTTTGTTACACGAACATTAAAAACAACACGTAACATGTTAGAATAGCACTATTCACGTCGATTTACGTCTCACTTTGTCCTCAGTTGCACGTGTCCCTGCATGGAAATACCTTTAGAATTCCCAGTAAGCGCACTTTCACTTTCACCGTCATTGGAATGAAGTATGGCAAGAAGTTGCAGTTTTACGGATAACGTTTGAAATATTACAACTACAGTACCCAGCGTGCTCTGTGCCCCATTTCAGTGTTTCCAACAGTGACTACCGTTGGTGAAAAAACAGCCACAATGTAGCAAAATGTAACGTAAACCTGGTTTTACTGCTTTTTGTTGTCTTTCAATTGTACACATTTAAGAGTGGCAAGTACAGACTTGCTATATAACAAAAAGAAATGATCCTACATTCAGAAATAAGAGTTATCCAACGGAGATTTAAGGGTCTGTTTTATGACACAAATTGGTGGTTTAAGGAGTTAATAAATAATGTTATAATTACACTTACACTGCATTTTCGTGTAGGCCTATTCTGCTGTAGATTAACTGCACAAATAGATCTAGCTCAATAGAGTATTATTATTTAATTACATTTGATAAATACTTAATCTCACCCAAAGGCTGTAGACAAACATGCAGGGGAAATTTGGATCAATAAAGGACTGCATGCTACATGATTTCAGAAATCGAAATCTTCATCCCCACAATCGACGCCGTGCATATATGGTGTTGGCTGGGCCATGTATTTATGTGCTTTGGGCTGGTGCCTGCTCATGCATAAGAAACCTGTTTTAGAATTAACAACATTTGACTAAGCTGTTTACTGACAAACATTTAAGTCCATGCTTGAAGTAGAATGAGAGTGCAAACTGATGTCTAGGAACCTTACATTAATGGAATTATATTAAAAAACCAAATTGAATACAAAATTGCTTTACTGAAAATGGACATGTAAAATGCATAACATTTGCAATGACATCATTTGCACTTTGCAGACAAATCATTTCGAATTTTGTTATTTTGACTTTTTTTAGATTTTTATCTTGATCCATGTGAGCTGAATTTAATTGAGTAAATAGTCACACTTTGGGTAAATAAAACCTATTTTTCTCTAAAGAAAACTGCCTACTGAGTCTTTGCCCAGACAGACCCTCACGTCTTGTTGGCAGAGGAGGGACAGCCCAACAGGGGGCGGTGTCATAGAGCAGTGACCTTTTCCAGTTTTTTGAGGGACCTGAGGAGGAGGTGCCAGTATCTTCTGATACTGGAGAGAGGGAGCCACAAAAATGTATTTGTGTGTGAAGGTGTGTCTGAGGAAATGTTTCCCTGCTCCGACACACCCCCACATAAGAACATTAAAGCAAATAAAAGGCTCATCGGTTTGTTTAGATTTACTGGCATTGAGCTGGCAGACAGAAACACAGGACAGAACATCCGCTATACAGAGGAAACTGAAACAAAAAGATAAAGATGGATTGGTCCTTCTTAAAATTCGGCGTGAAGTTCATGTATTTAGTCCAGAACATCACCGTGGTGATTCTGCTCCAGATTACCGAGCTGCTGATGGAACCAGTTTTTATCTGCCAATGTAACGAGCACAGGGTTTGTTTTGTCGTCATGTATTTCATAACACCAGCTTCTGCCTTCAGCGCGTTTGCCTGTTCCCTCAGGCAGGGAAACATCTTTATGGAGATCTGCAAGGGCTGTGAAGGGAACCCTAACCCTAAACCTCCAGAGAATACAGGTGCAAACAAAAATGCTGGGGACAATAATGAGAAAGACTGCTGTAAAAAGTGTATAAAGTCCCATTGTTGCCGGACGACATGTCGACTTCTTCTCTCTTTCTGCAAGACACTGTACCCAGCCTTTTGCTGGGTTGTGATTCTTCTGATTGATGGAAAGTATGTGGCCTGTGCACTGTACAGCAAATGCAACAGTACAATGACGATTGTGGACACAAAGGATCTGGAAATGGTGCACGGCATGATGAGATCCAAGGTATGTATCAATAGCAGCCCCTTTCCTTTATACAAATGTAACCTGATCTCGGTTACACAACCTGATGTGTAAATGCATTTTTTGCTTTGATTGCAACTTGTATTAACACGCAGGTAGGCTAAAATCAAAAACAACCTTTGTCTGATGTTTACAGGAAATTACAAATGACAATTTAAAAGAAAAGAAAACATTGAGAAAAATGCTTTTGGGATAAAATGGGGGCTGAATCAGCCATGATATGTACTGATGGTCACACAGGGCACAGCTGATAAAAACCAACAGCTCTGGCCTTACCTCATTTTAAGTGATTTTTCCCTCTCACACAGATATCGGGACTTTCTCTCATAGCTTTATTTGTGGTGGCCTATTTCATCAACCTGTGCCTGCGCCTGTGCCAGTCACCTGAAGATCGGTACATGGAGATATACAGTTCACGGCTGGAGAAAAACAGAGAGGTGTTTGCGAAGACGTATGCAAAGTCATGCTTGGAGAGGAGAGCTGAATCATGTGAAAAACAGTTGAAGGAAGCTCAATCACAGACTGGAGCTGGGAACCGAACACCACCTCGAGCTGCAGGTGGAGTAAGCTTGCAATTACTGGGAAGAGCTGAATCACAGCCTGGAGCTGCAGGTGGAGAAAGCTTGCAATTACTGGGAAGAGCTGAATCACAGCCTGGAGCTGCAGGTGGAGAAAGCTTGCAATTACTGGGAAGAGCTGAATCACAGCTTGGAGCTGCAGGTGGAAGTGAACTAGGTGAATTAGATCCAAAAACAATTGTGAATATAATAGAGAAACATTTTCTTATGAAAAATTAACCTTTTCTGTGCAAGAAGATTATGGCCTGTTTGCAGCATACCCCTGAGTGTGGAGTACAGTTGCATCAAGATAAAGAAAGAGTGCAATTACTGTAACAAAATAACCAGCCCTCTAACTCGTAGTATGTAAGTAACATACACTGTAAACCTGCTGGTGTTGCATTGAAAACAGAATTTAACAAATAGCTATACACAGTACACGGTCTCGTTCAACAAAAAGAGCTCTCCTTGGCTAAATTCAGAATTCCGCTTCTATGAATTGCTAAAAATTGTATGTTAAAAACTATACTACTTTTTAATAAATATGCAATTTAAATATCACCACATTCATTTGAACGAATGGCTGTGTGTAACATGCATTGGTTTTGCAGTAACTAAGAATTTACTTGCATCATTTAAAAAAATAAAATAAAAAACATTGTCATTTAAGGGACCAATATTTTGATTTTCCATTGCTCGACAGCTTTTATTAATTATAAACATCACAGTCACTTTGTCCGTATTTTCTCTACAGACTATGGAATGTATGTGAGAGTACTACAAGTACGGATCGGCAATTAAATGTTCTGTTCCAGACCTTATAATACAGTATAATTAAGACTACATAAACCCTATAATTCCTCTGTTGTTATAATCCTTTGGTAATGGTAAGCAGGCTCTTCTGTAGCAGTTTATTTTGTTTCATATAGGCTAAACTTGTACCTCTGCGAATATACCATTTTGGTTTGCATTAGTTTCAGAGACTGTTAAAATTGATTTTACTGATTATTCATTATAATCCTAACAATAATTTCACTTTTTTTGCTGATAAAATTGTATTATTGAGCATAACATAGAAAATCATACAGAAATAAAATATTGAATGTTTAATCATTCTGTTGTCAGTCATTTATCACTTGCACTTACTTTATATATTTATTGTATATATATAATTTTCACTTAGTATTATCTACTGTATGTCAGTTTAATACAGACACTACTTAATTTAGGGGATGGGCGTTTAATTGAGAAAATTGATATTGAAAAGAGATTGAATTCAGGAATTGGATTTGAGAAGGGACTACACTAAGGGTTATGGACAGAATTTGAGTGAACTGATACTGAAAGATATATTGGAAAAGAAATTACATGAATTTATCCTGCCAAGTGTCAGAATTGATTAGAAGAAGGGATTGATGTCGGCTATGTCGGCCATTGGACTAATTTAATTATCTTCAGAAAGGGTCAGCTCATTTTTTCACTTCAACTAGTGTTAAGGGAAACTGTCACTTGCTGTCTCTCTGCAGGTGTGTGTGTGTCTAATTGAGAAACTATGTGCTGACTTCTGAGCGACCCGCATGAAAGAGATAGGATAGATCCGAATCCGAAAAATACTGAGAAAATTCGGGAGGAGAAAATATTTGGGGAGAAAGCATTATTCAAGTGTTGCTGAATATGGTATTTATATTCGGCACCATCCCTACTACCCATCTGTCAAGCTACCATTGAATCACGCCTAGTTTAATCCAAGGAGAACCTACCTTTCTGGGGTTGACCAATGTGAATAATGAGTATCATGTTCAAAACCTATAGCTATTGGGAGAGTGAGAGTGGAGTAAAATACACTACATGATAGTTTAATGAATTGAAATCATACAATTCTTTATTGAATGCAGGCTTACTACTTCAAAAAAAAAACATTAAACAATTGATTTAGAGATACCATAAAAGAAAGAGAAAGCTGGAAAAGCCAGACCTTGCCAAAGTATCACCCACTTCCAGTTTAAGCACCACAGGATGAAAAGAAACCAGCTAAAAACACACAATCAAGGAACCACCACCAAAATAAAAAGCTTCAAGGCTTTGAAACCAACAGCAACACAACCTTTATCCTGTGGAAATCTTAAATACCTTACCCAGCATGGTTTGAGGATGTTTTCCTCGATTGGGTGATGCCGAGTTAAGGTGCAGGAGAAAAGAGAGGACTAATTTATGACAATGACTGGCCTACCTAAAGATTGCATTCAAACTTGGAGGAAATGGGAAAGGGAGATGTTAGACATGTAGGCATGCAGGATCTCTGACCCCCGATATGATGTCCTGGTTGTTGACTTCAGGAGGATGCCGGCTGATCACTCTCCACTGTTCATCAGTGGCTCCACACCTGTTTCCACATGTACCTGCACTTACACACACACCTGTTTCCACATGTACCTGCACTTACACACACACCTGTTTCCACATGTACCTGCACTTACACACACACCTGTTTCCACATGTACCTGCACTTACACACACACCTCTTTCCACATGTACCTGAACTTACAGGAAGAGGAAGAGAAAGAGAGAAGTGAAAATTGACAAGGGGGTGTAGAGAGAATTACCTGTAATTGCTTGTGTGTACTTGTTACTTCCTGGGATTAATATGATTAAAAAATATTATAGTAAAAGATGAGAAAAAGAGAAGGAGAAAGACATTGTCAAGTGGGAGAGGTGAGAACAAACACAGAGAGACATACACACAGACAAACACACACACACGCACACTTTCTCATTAGTCCTTGAGTTCAAGCTACTCTCCTAGTGCCAGATGGAATTATAATATAAATCCAAACTGAACACTGAAAAAAGCCATTTGAAACTAAAAGCATATATTACTGTTTTACTGAGTCTTCTCTGCTCAAACAGCCTCACAACTTGCCAGTGGAGGGATAGTCCAGCAGGAGACGCTGTTGAAGAGCATTTTTGGAGGCATGAGAGGAGGAGGGGCCAGTATCTTTCGATACTGAAGAGAGGCCACAACACAGCCGCAAAAGTGCTTGATGTTTGATAGCATGTCCCAGCAGAGTCTGCTTAGGCATGTCTTCAAACGATATATATATATATATATATATATATATGTAAGCACATAAAAAGCTCATCGCATTGTTTACATTTACTGGCATTGAGCTGGCAGACAGTTATTAGACATTTTTGTAATTAATCATGTCTTTTAGATGTGTAAATGATATATAACTGCTTTTATCCCCCTGCCGTTTCTGTGAATTCAGGACACCGTTATAAAAGATAGCTCAATCCTCCATTTGCCTTCCCTGATTAAATAAAGGGGAAAAAGAAGAAAAAAAGTCCTGAACTTCATGGCCATACATTTCCTCCCAGTGTGTACAATTTTTAAAAAGCGTATCTTAATTAAATTAATTCAAAATAATTAAGGACAGGTTAATCATGGTTATCTGGGAGCACTGAAATAACAAGATTTTATAATGGCAACCAATATTTGGCCATTTTTTTATGTGAGGCTGGTGAGTGTGTGAGTCTTGTGGAAGTCTCACAAGACTCACGACAGGAGGTAAGAGCGGTTGTCTGGCAGTCGGAGAGTTACCGGTTCGATCCCCCACCCTGGGTACGTCAAAGTGTCCCTGAGCAAGACACCTAACGCCTAACTGCTCTGGTGAATGCAAGGCATCAATTGTAAAGCGCTTTTGGATAAAAGCACTACATAAATGCAGTCCATTTACCATTTACCAAGTCACATGAAAATGAAACAGAATGCTTCATATCCGTATAGTGTTTGTAAATATCACCAAAAAAAAAAACTTATACGACATACATTCTTATGACAATCCCATGGCGGTGACGTTGTTTTGACATTTACTTTGCCATTCAAATCATGCTATCATGAATATTTCTAAACAAACATCTAACTGCAATACATTTGCGTCCTTTGTGTCCTATAAATAATATACAGTGGTCCTGTTATTTATTGCTAATCCACGTAAAAAAAAGTGTCATTTTACCACGCTCCACGTTCCATCTTTCCGTGAGCTCGTGTAGCGTACATTTCATCAAGAGTGAGCTGTCAAAGTGAAAGCGATGTTATATGCTCGTTCTCAACGGCGAATCGCTTAAATTGGTTAACAGCGACCTCTAGCGACATGTATTTTCGGAGGACGCCAATTTCGATGTAGCACAATAGCCACTGAGAAGATCCGTTACATTTGAGTACTGATTTTGTCCATTAAATTACTATAAAATTTCGTTCTCACTGAAATACGCTGTAATACCACCTGAGGATATATGGAGACACTCTCATAAAACAGAACAATACCAATGGGTTACAATTCAAATAGCATTTGATATGTACTGTATACCCAATTACAGTTTCCTGAAAGACAGGCAACTGTCAACTAACTCCGGCGAGAGTGAGCAGTCTTGAGCTGAACTGAAAAAAATGCATCTCAGGAGAGATGTGTAAAAACACTATACATACATTGCTGTTTAATATGCCCAGACAGTACTGCGCTTCCAGATAAGAGTATGTATAACTTAATATTCTATAAGAATATTAATATTTTTGTGCTATCAATATTAGTGTTTTTTTATATTGTGTATTTACATTGTATATTGTTCTTTGCTTCCACTTTTCAACCCACATTGGCCACAGAAGCAAGCAATTTATTTTCACATTTGCTCAAGTCAAATAATAATGCTCTTTTACACTGTGTATATTGTTCTTTGGACTTTCAAACGGCAGGTGCAGGGGACCTAAAAACCTAAATAAAACAATTATGACTATTTGTTGTGAATGAGCCTCCACTTTCATATCAAGTGCTGATTTTGCCATTTGGAAAATAATTATGATCAATGATAACTACCTTCCTTCAGAAATCAGAACAGACTATTCAAAAGTTGTTTTTCTCTTCCACCCGTTCCTCTCCCCGCTGTATCATTCTATGTGAACAGGCCCAACTATGACAATTCTCACCGGCCACCACTGACAATAATATTTCATTATTTTAAAATATTGCATTAAAATGTAATTATCATATTATATTTTTTAAATGTAATGCAATCTGCACAAAATAGATTTTCTTTTTATGAAATGAGAATATCCAGTCTCATATTTTTTTCTTGAACATGTAGTGTTTTAGTATCATCGCAGGTATGAAGGCAGATTAAAACCAGTGAACAAGCAGTTGTGAAGCGACGTTGGTGCCATTGCACTTAATGGTCGCGGTGTGGGAATTTCAAGGGTGTTCCTGGAGTAAAAGTTTTATATTTTATTATAAAAGAGGCTGTATTCATATAGGGTGGATTCAGCAAATGTGGGACATCAGCAGAAGTGGGACACTTAAGCTTTGCATTACTCTATGTACGAATCAACAGCCAGTCAAAAAAAAAAAACATTCTTGAATTGTTGCTACAATAGTTACTGTCATTCAACAATTGTTTTTATAGGACTGCCGTCTTTACAGTGGGTGTAGACTGATCATTGCAAGTGGACTGGCATGTGAAATGACACTTATGAATGATAAGTTTATTAGTCAAAAACATCCTCTTTTGATCTGCAATGTAGTGGCTAAGACACTGGTCAAAATGCAAATGTTGTTTTTTTCGTATTATCTTTAGTTTTTATGATTAAGGGGGGTTTTGCACTGTCCCACTTCTGCTGAACCTGTTAGATAAAGTGGACAGTGTTCTTCAGGTGAAGTGGGGAAACGTTTTAATCAGTCCTGGTGTAATAAACCTAAAATATACCACAGTTTTATACACTTACATGCTAGTTTAAACCATACTGGTGATTATTTGGTGTCTGTCAGTAGCCTACTTCACATCTTACTGTTTGTCGACAGACTTTAGCCTATATAATCTGAATGAATGAATATCATCATGATGCGGATGGCGTAATGAGTAGAGGCACCTAGTGTGTAATTGTCACGTTACAGGGGCTAGAACCCAGGCGCAGAGTGGGAACAAACACAAAACTCAAAAAATGTAGATACAAATAAGATTTTACTAACAACAACAACAACAAAAAAAAAACAGAACAAACGAAGAGCCACAAGGAGCATATAACAAAACTAAAAGAACACAAAAAACTGAAATTCACAAGAACAGAAAACAAAAGGCAGAAGCACAAGCAGGTCAAAAATACAGGCAGGTACATACGGTCAGAACAAACATAAGTCTGAAACAAACACAAGGAACCAGCACCCAAGGGGACAAAGAACTTAAATAGACTGAAAACCAACAAGACACAGGAGGGCACAATTCAATCAATCAATCAATCAAATTTTATTTATATAGCGTATTTTACAACAGTTGTCACAATACGCTTTACAGACAGCCCTAGCCTAAACCCCCACAGGAGCAAGCCTAAAGCAATAGTGGCAAGGAAAAACTCCCTGTGGCAGATGGGGAGAAACCTTGGAAGGAACCAGGCTCAAGGGGGAAACCCATCCTCCTCTGGTCGGCTCAGGGTGCCGACTGGTGACCAGCATGTCAGCCAGTTTATGCAGAAGATATGATAAGTGATGTGGCTCAGATGATGGGTGGGGCCGGGTGGCGGTGATGGGGAACAGCAGGTGGCGGCAGATGTGGGCAGGGTGGAGGCAATGACGAAGGAGGGGCTGGACCGCAGAGGTGGGGGAGACCAGACGACTCTCGAAGCACTCTCGAGGGTTGGGGCAAGAGCCCCGCCGGCAGCGTGGGGAAGAGGGTGGAAACAGCAGTTAAGGAATTTGCAATATAGCAGACAGTGAGTAAGTGCCAGTGGTATGTATTGTGGGACCCCGCCAGGAGTAGAATATGGCTGCATATCTACTAGGACAGGGATGGAGAGCCCATGCAGTCATGAGGGGTAGACAACCATACCCGCCTATCAAGAGCCAGCCCATGTAAAGTCGGGTCACAGCTGATTGACAGGTGACAGTAAGGAAAGTATTGCCACCTAGAAAGCTCTATGACTACAGGCTTCTCCCACCCTGTCTCCAGACTATAACTGATTGTAAGCTTGAGCATAGAGGTGCGTATTTAATCTAGATTTAAATATTGAGACTGTGTCTGACTCCTTTATAAATATTGGAAGCTGGTTCCACAGTAGTGGGGCCCTGTAGGAGAAAGCCCTACCACCTTTTAGGTTCTTGGAAATTCTTGGGACAAGAACCAGGACAGGGTGGGAACAACGAGACACAATCAGAAACACTAATAAACTAATTGAAAGCAATAATACAATTAACAGGGGAACGAGCAGGACACAAAACAGAAGTGCCGTCATCTGGCGGCCCAACAAGGAAAAACAGAGACAGAAACACAGAACCATGACAGTAATGACTTGCTTGTGGGTTCAAGCCCTGCTCAGAGCATCATTTTTTATTCAGGTGTCATAGCAGCAACAGCAGTGAGAATGAGACACAGGAGAGGTACAGGTAAGAGTAAGAGTCAAGAACCAACCCAAGATAAAATAAGAATAAAAATAAAGATCAAATAAAATATTGAGCTGCTGGCCCTAGATATCTGCACTGGATCTCTGAATGAGTGAACAAAACTCTAAAAACTTGTATTACCTGGAGACATACTGTATAAATGTGACGCCCACTAAATAAATTATCATATTTTTGTGATATAGTGAATTAATTTACTTTTATTTCCTTGAATATTGTTGTTTGATTTTAATCTGCCAATACTTTCAAATGAATGCTATTCTAATTTTCACCACAGGGGGAACTGTAGGTCTGAATGACTGTCCCACTTTACCTGAATACTCCGACTGAGTGAAAGAGGGTGCCATGCTATGTTTAAGGGTGTTTTTTTTTTTTCTCTACAAAAATACACATAGATGTTGAGAAGACTTAAAACAATTCATAGAAACATCACTGGTGCAAGTAAAAAAGTTTTTGATAGTCTCCTACTGAATTTACCAAAAACGGTCCCATATTTGCTGAATCCACCCTAACGAAATGTACATGTATTAAGTTTTTTCTTCTTCATTTAAACAGTTTATTGTGTGTATTTTATTGGACTTTTTATGTCCACCAACCGTAGTAGCTGCTGAAAACACACACGCGGAGCACCGAGCACGCTGCACTGTAGTTGTAACATTTCAGGAACATGCCTCAGAAAAAATACATTATCGGTAGAACTGCTTGTCTTGCCATACTTCATTCCAGTGATGAAGGTTACGATTCAGAAAGTGGAAGTGCACTTTTTGGGGATTCTATTTCCATACAGGAGGACGTGCAAATGAGGACAAAGTGAGACTTAATTTGATTACCAAATAATCCAAGCTTGGCGTTTCCAAAATTAGGAGTTACGTCTATTGGATAACCCTGTTCAATTGGTAAAAAAAACAGAGGTTAATGGTAAAATGTCAATCAGCTTAGGGTTGATTCAAAGAGTTAATGGCTTTAGCCAATTTGGGGCTGATTAAAATGTGGAACCAAGTACATTGAAGCTTGCTGGCTAGTTAATATAATGGATAATTTTTTTAAGTTAGTGTTGATAGATGTTGATGTACGTGTATTTTCAGAAAGAAACAGTGTATTACTAAAAACAATCTGACATCTACACACTGAACCTAGATAAATAAAATAAAAATAATGCAAAATAGCCAAAAAAAAATTGCATAAAATGAAAGATATAAGCCTTTATTCCATTATGGCAAAAAAGTGTAAAACACAAATGCATTTTAGCTCACCTGAGCCTTCATCAGGGTGTGGTTAAAAACAGGAAGTGGATCATTCACATTCTTTAAGTGCTTCAAAAACCAAATCTTTAATGGAGTCCCACAATACCTTGTGAATTTCAAATGGCAGACTGCCTGGGCCAGGGCTTTTGTTAATCAGAGCTTTCTTTAAAACGAATTCGTCCACAGAGAGAAATTTCTCACATACATCTTTGCTGTGGGCAGTTATCTTTGGGGCAAAGGAAGGTATTTTATCAAACCATAAATCGTACACAGATTTTATTTACTCCGTCTCTATATGAACATTGATGTTTCAGCCCTATTGTCAGGTCTTCATCAGAATGTGTAAAGGTCCAGAAATGACAGACTGTATATCATTAAGTCTAACAGCAGCTGAACCTAATCAGAGAAGGCCAGACTAAGTCCTGGCCACAAATAAACAAAAACAACAAAACAACTAATCACCTGTATAATGTATACTATATCCTCCACCATATATAGATATATACATAGCCTGCACATACATACATATCTGAAAATATCCCAGCATACACAGTTCCATATACCCACACACATATGCATCCATACGATTAAAGCATACCCACGAAACCATCAATTTATCGGTCCAGAAAAATCATGTAATACTCAAATTTAAGCAATTACCATGTAGAAATGGCTGTATAATTAGTCATAGATCCTTTATCTTGTACAGTGCTACAGTAAGAGTCCATCAACGAAAATTAACAATTTAATTTCCAGTATCCCGGTTTTCTTATTTGTTTTGATTTGGTATCTCTTAGAGCTCAATCAATAAAAGCATGATCTGTTAAAGGAAAATATATTCCAGCTATAGCATAGCATAAGGGACTAAGCAATTGGAAATGAGCCACAAATCTGTAAGGGATTTCTGAGCCATATCAGTCCAAAACCAGATAAACATGGCAGAGTCTGGATTTACATATTTTAAGCATCAATAACATTTAGAGCCATAGAGAAATTGTTGATAACTAGATTGATATTGTCAGAAATCTATCAGCTACAAGGTCACATGCTTCATTAATTTCTGTCTCTTGTCAGAAATATTAGAGGAGACTTCAGTTAGAAGGGGAGTATTTAAAGGGAATCTATTAAACTGATCTATGAATTACCAAAAATAAAAAAGGAATGATCTATTTGAGTTATGTACAGAATCTCCTCTCTGTAGAACCTACTGAATTAATAGCAGATCCCTTGAAATTATGGTCTATCCTGCTAATGTGCTCATGGATTCATACAATATGGCAGCCGTTTGTTGAGAGTGATGTCACAGAATCTTTTGGATAGATCTATGGCATGTAACACATCATAAGCAAAGGCGGGGGATATGGGCGGGGCCAGCAAGGGCAGAACAATCCTGTGTCTGTCACTGTTGTGAATAGGGACCCATCGCTGATCACACTAGCTATCAATGCAATTTTATTTTAATGTCAATAAATGATACTGAATTGTTGTCTCCTAACTACCAACAGAAGTATTTTGTTATAATAAACCGAATAGGACTGGAGTGCTGTCTTTATGTGGTTGGAGTGGCAAAATTATCCAACTCGGTACTCTGAGATGTCACGTTCTGATAACCATCCCTGTGTTGTGGAGAATTAAATTCCTCTCTTATGATTTTCACAATTTCTTGTGTATGGAAGGTTCTTGCAGCTGTAGACTCAAGTTCATTCTTTAGCTTCTCTTTGCACCGTTCAGCTCTGTAGTCCAAGCACATATCTGCAAAACTTTTTGCAGCTTCCACACTAGCTTTCTCCAGCTTTGACATGTACATCTTCTTGTACCAATGTTCAGGTGATTGGCAGAAATAGTCCAAGAACAGGTAGATGAAATATAACAGCACAAAACCACCAACCACAGTCAATCCCCATACTCGTGTGAGAGGGAGGAATCAGGACAGAAATAATTTAAAATGAGGTAAGTCCAGAGCTGTTTGTTTTAATCAGCATTGTCCCGGGGAATCACCAATAAATATAATGGCTAATTCAGCAAATATTTAAATTATAATATTATAATATTATTTTTATTATAATAGCCTAAGTGTTAGGTGCATCTCAGGTTTCTTTTGAGAAATTATGTTTCTGATTTTAGTGTACCTGCATGTTAATACCAGTTTTGCAGTGGGCAATAAGTTTCACAGACGGGGATGATATTGTGTTTACATTGGTGTTACACTCTCTCAGTTTATTCAATTTGTGTTATGTATATTTGGTGCATCCTAGATACTTTTAACTTGACATTGGTATTGCACACAGGAAACAGGAAGCTTTGTTTTTCTTTACCTCGTGGCCAAGCAGGGGACGAAGGATTGCCATTATCCGTGAAGCTCAGAAACTGCAGTCACTCGAGGTATTGCGGTCGCCCAAGCTAAGTTCCCCATTGAAGTCCATTCAAAACTACGAATTTACCCTGGCCAAATTAAATGATTATAAAGGGTAGGGTAAATTCGTAGTTTTGAATGGATTTGCTGCTGTTGAGAACTCTGTTGCGCACAATTGCGCACTTTTGGCGCACGGCAGTCGTGGTGGACACGATCTGCTCCATTTTAGGTTTCGTTTTTAATATCCAATGTGTAATGTTGTTTTGGACGTAAACTAGGATTTTTCTTTGTCCAGATATTATGCAGGTCAACAATTTTACTTTTATGCCAATACCGCTAGCCTTCGATTGTACCTGATTTTAGAAATAGACACCACATACATGGCCCTGGAAAACGTAGGCTAGTAGCGCTGCCCAACACTAGATATACAGTAGAGCTCTTCACACAGGAAAATGTTGGCTGGTGGTTGTATGCAATGTTATTAAACTGAGTTAAAAATAAATCGTTGGATTTACTAAATAAATGAAATTGTTGGACTTGCTTAATAAAATTATAGGCATGTTGCATGCAGTTAATTATAACTGCATCTTAATTAGTTTGTCTTAACCTACTTAGTAATATTGTAGCCACTGTCCAAGGTTGTTCTTTTTTTGTAGATACAACACCGCATCCTGCATTTAATTACTTGGCGATATCCTAACGATATGTTTGGTTGATTTCTTGATATCACGAGAAAGCAGGCACTTGGTTTAATGATCTCAGCCCTACTACTTCCATTATGGCATTATCAGCTGATCAATCAAGCGCATTGCCAAGTGACAAAATTGCCTAAAGTACACTCGCACAAAAGTTTTGCCCCTCAAAACATCAAACATTTTGGGGCCTATTCGGGCCCCTGAATCTTTAGAATATCATGACCAGTTCAGTTTATTTGAGGATAGTGTGAAAACAATATGAGGACTATATGAGTCCAAACCACACCCTAATATGGTATATGGGTTCACCTGACTTACATGACTCACTCACTTTCCATTTATGTTTAAAGCAGTACTTCACATAATAAAATAATAATAATAATAATAATAATAATAATAATAATAATAAATACCAACTGTTTTTCACATGTCAAAACAGGAGCCGTCTGCTATAAGAAAATACAACTCTACACACCCTTGTCAAACGAACAGTACCAGTCTCTTCCCTAATGTCATCGCTGAACATATGATACCGACCAGTCTTTTGGAAAGTTCTACGTTACATTACACTACATTACAGGCATTTAGCAGACGCTCTTATCCAGAGCGACTTACACACCTTTTACATAGCATTTTACACTGTATCCATTTATACAGCTGGATATATACTGAAGCAATTTCGGTTAAGTACCTTGCTCAAGGGTACAACGGCAGTGTCCTACCCGGGAATCGAACCTGCGACCTTTCGGTTACAAGTCTAGTTCCAGAAGTTCTATGAAAGTTTGGGTCCAAGCGACTCTATGCCAGCTTGAAGGACCATGTAAGGCAACAGTCTAATCAGCCAAAGAGAGAAGATCTAGAACAACCTCATGTCTCTCAAGTCTGCATCCTCTGTCTATGTCCCACCTGAGAATCAGGGGGCATTTTCTACTTTCTACTGGAAGACTTGGAGTCTGCGTTGCGTTATGCTGGTGCGCACCATACTGGAGATCACATTGTGAGCGTATATGAGGAAACATTGTACCATTTCAAAATTTCCAAAACAAATCCAGTAAAGATGGCCTGAAATCAACTGATGGCCTCAACAAAGCCATATCTAAAGCCCCAAACATTAGAACATTACACACTAGAGAAATGGAAGTGTACCTCAGAACTCAACATCTCCCACCATCTCCTGATCCACTGTTTAAATCTGGAAGGCAGACAGCAGAGGATTTACTTTTCCGAGGAAGTACTTGCTTGTTCCTGCAGCCTCTGCTGCAGTAGAGCGTCTTGCAGGCTAAACCGCAGTTCATTGTCCAACCATTTTGAAAACACTGTTGGTCTTAAACTGCAGTACGCGAAATGTTCCCCTCAGTGACGTACAAACGTCAAATATCAACGAAATAATGCCCACTTTTCACACATTGAAAGTTTACTGTGAATCGAATCCAATTAAAAAAGTTAAATGAGAGCGGTGGACTGATTGCAGCAAGGAACTAGAAACTATTTTAAAAAACTATTTTCCAAATTTAAATCCATTCACTAAAGATTCTGTGTTTGAAACACTTGAAAAAAGATCTATTTGTAGTCATTTCCAATACTTGCAAATACAAATTGAAATACAAATACCAAAATACATTGAAATACAAATTTTTCAAATGACCATTTTCTTTGGCCTTTACATGCGTTCGGCTAAAAGTAATTGAAATAATATAGTATTTCGACACAGGTCTGCCAGGTTTCTATAAAGGGAGGGAGCTGATATTGATACGTACTTTAGATGCTAACATGCCATGCACCATTTCCAGATCCTTCATGTTCACTGTGCTCATGTTACTGTAGCATTTGCTGTACAGTCCACAGGCCAGATACGTTCCGTTGATCAGAAGAATCACAAACCAGCACAAGGCTGGATACAGTGTCTTAAACAAGGAGAGAAAAAATCCACAGGTGTCCTCACACTTATTTCTGCAGGAGCAACACTTTTCTTTAAACCGTTTGAGGCAGGAACCGTGAACCCTAATGATGTTGCCCTGCTGAAGAGAGCAGGCAAATACAGAGAAGGCAGCTGCTGGTATTATGAAGTACATGATGACAAAACACATCCTGTACACATTGCATTGGCAGATAAAGCTTGGTTCCATGAGCTTCTCTGTAAACTGGAGAAAAATAAGCACGGTGATGTTCTGGAGCAAGTGTAGGAAAATTTTGAGACTCCCCATGAATGAGATGACGTCACATGTTAGTTAAGGTATTCCCATCAATGTTGATCAGACTGTTTCCTCCAAACTCTCGATGCTGCATGATAAGAATATATCACATGTATAACTATATACTAATATAATCAATATGTAATCCAATAAACCTATATCAGTAGTTGCAGCTAAGCTTATGGAAACCACAGTATCCACTGTAGAAAAAAGCAAACGCAGAAGGCTTAAAAAACCCATACTGACTCAGCAGAAAACTAACACTACTTTATTGCCAAGTAAAGATGCTAGAAAAGATGCTTTTCCAAAACTAACACAACACTATTGAAGTACTAGAAGAAAACATTTTTACAGTGACCCTTATGTAAACTGAATACAGTAGAAAAGTACAGGAGACTATAACTCTGTAACTTGTATGCTTAATGGAAAATTACAGAAGGCTGTGACTTGTATGCATAATGGAAAATTACAGAGATAAGACTGATATTTTTCTAAGGGAAAGTTGAGGTAACTTTCCAGAATGATGATATCACTTAAGAACAAAAAATCATTGTGGTACCAAGAAGGTCAGGTTGACCCAAGAGCAGGAAATTAAAATCATTGTGGTGCCAAGAAGACCAGATGGCTGGTATTTTTAGAAATGTGTTAAGGGGAGTTGTGGGGTACATTTGTGTATAAAATGTAGGTGAAACTGACAATCGAGGTTCAATTCGGCTGAATTGATCCGGCTTTGTGCACCTGTGCAATAAAGTCTAACTTTTCTGAAGAGCTTGTTGCTGTGGTGTCTTTTCCCTTGTGAAATTGTTTTCTACAGATTGGCGATTGGACGTTGAAGTCTGTTGGTTCCTAGACACGACACAAGTAGATGATGTTCTTCGAACGTTTTAAGAAAGACCAATCCATCTTCCTGTCTTTATTTTAATCTCTTGGTAGCGGATGATCTGTTTGCTGCGTCTCTGTCTGCCGCTCAATGCCTGTAAATTTACGTAACCCAGTAAGGTTTTTATGTCCTTTAATGTTCGTTTGTTTGTGTTGAGGGCTTGTCTGAATAGGCTCCACCCAGACACGCCCTCACACAGAAGGTGTCAACCGAGCGTGGATTATTTGGTAATCAAATTAAGTCTCACTTTGTCCTCATTTGCACGTCCTCCTGTATGGAAATACGCTTAGAATCCCCATAAAGTGCACTTCCACTTTCTGAATCGTAACCTTCATCATTGGAATGAAGTATGGCAATATTACTAAGTAGGTTAAGACAAACTAATTAAGATGCAATTATAATTAACTGCATGCAACATGTCTATAATTTTATTAAGCAAGTCCAACAATTTCATTTATTTAGTAAATCCAATGACGGTGAAAGTGAAACTGCGCTTACTGGGGAGGGTATTTCCATGCAGGGACAAGTGCAACTGAGGACAAAGTGACGCCTAAATCGACGTGAATAGCAATATTCTAACATGTTACGTGTTGTTTTTACAGTTTTTATCGATTGCTAACACACTAAAACTGGTTCGTTTAGCAAAAACTCCCAAATTATTACTTCAGTTCTCAGAGGACCAACACATCTCTCAAAACTATAAACACTTTTCACTTGTTTTAACACATGTTGCAAATTGTTAAATTTTTCTGCAAATCTCTACAAACAAATGCTCTCATGAATCACTGGTGACACACTGTGCTCATGCAACAAACACTAGTAATCAAAACAGTTAACTCAAGTCATCACAACCTAAACTCAGGTAACACACCTTTCTCTAGGTGCAAACACTTGGCAGCAAAATTGTTTACACACCGGTCACAGTCTCTGGATCAGTAAATAGGGCCACAGTTTACGTCTGTGTGCTTTTGAACAATGGATCCTCAAAATGGACAAGCTGTCCAAAGATCAGGAAGACAAAGGAGACGAAGAGGCAGGAGACAATTTGTCCCAGACAAAATACTTGCCACCTTGACCATGTGCTGGTGCATGGTATGATGATGAGGGAAGCTGGACAGAGAGTTCAGCCAAACTTGAATCGTTTGACAGTGGCATCCATTGTCCATACTTTCAGACAAGAAAACAGGTACTATAATTTACTGTAATGTTACATATTGTATCTGCTGTACTACTGTGAGAGGATATGCTGTCTATGTAATGTTGAAGTGTATTTACAGACGATATGTTCTTTAGATTTTATTGCTGTTTATAGTGCTGCATATACTGAGTTCCTTTTATGAATGCTACTCTCCTTTGAAAATACTACATTTTTTTGTTCCTTCAACTGTGTTGTGGGTACTGTACAGTACTTTTCACTCAGCATCACTTTTCAGTACTACAGATAAAATATTTGGAAATTTGCTCTCCCTCATTTGTTAGTAGTGCAACATTGCAAAGATCAAAATCTGAAAACCATAAAATAAGTAGAATAACCAGGAGAAAATAACTCCTTACACACTGCTATAAAAGGTTTTTGCAGTAGTGCTTTGAATTTATCTCACTGGTGTGTTATGTGTAATCTACATTGTCTGTGTTTTCGATGGCTTGTGTGTGCCATTTGTAGGCAAAGTTTAATTTTGATGGAAGAGTATATGTTTTTGAGAAGATAATTTGAGTTTGGCATGGATGTTTGAGGTTTGTGCTGATTGATGTGTAGTTTTGGGATTGTGTTAATAGTTCTGAGAAAAAGGGGAATTGTTTCATTAAATGTGTCTTAGCAATCAAAAAAAAAAACTGTAATGTTCGTGTAACAAAATAGAAACGTTTCTATTTATATATTATACTATGCTATAACTATTGGAATGCAACCATTGTTTTACAGACAATACAAAACCGACAGTTATTCTCAAACTGCGTTTGATACATCGGAGTTCATGACACTTTGGTGGGCTGTTTGTCACCTACTTTAATAGCTGGTAGCCTGATCAGTCAGATCATGGCAAAAAATATTATTAGTAGTTATATGCATTGTTATTCATAAAGGTATTACGTTTTATCTTATAGTTATATATAATGTTAATTTACTTTTATTCTTATAATTTATTAATGTTAAACATAGTAATTTATTGTTTTAATTGGTTGCAGTGTCATCAAATTAAAAGAAAACAATTTAATTTAATCATTTCAGTTCTCTGAGCATAATTCCACCAAGTACTCTGCTGATACTGTATTGTTATACAATGCAAAGCAATGGTATTTCCTGTTGACATGGCTCTGTGATGTGGTTACACCATACAACCTATGCTTGCAGTTTAAGATGATATACCTGAACTGACACTTTTGGTTTTTGAAAAAAGAAATTTTAGTAAGTACAAAATAATTTTTCCTCCTATTATAGTGCGTTGCAGTTAATCATTATTTCATCTAGGCCTAAGCTTCACGTGTCCTGATAGGTTATGTGAACGAAAAAACTTTGGGTCGTGAAAAAACGTCATAATCAAATAAAGGCTCATTAATGGCTTCAGCCAACTTGAGGCTGATTAAAATGTGGAACCAAACACATTGAATTCACCTTGCCAGTTGATTTAATTAACAATAGTAGACCCTACGTATTTTAGTTAATGTTTTGAACTATCTTATCTTTCCTGTCTTTCTCTGTAATATTCTCAGATAATGTACAAAAAATGCTTTGATAGATTCCATATGTGTCAGTAGAGGGTATGGATGGTTAGAGAGGTGGTGGAGTGGAGAGGTGGTGTTGAGGTGTAGAGCAGCTCTTCTTCAACTCTGCTCTTCTTCAGCTCTTCTTCTTGTTCCTTTGGCATTCTTAATCGGCACCCCACAGTCTGTGTAAAATGCAATTACTGCACATTTATCATGTATACATTTAGTTATACGTCTAAAAACTGAACGTTTGTGAGGTATTTGATCCATGCATTTCAACATTAGAAGGTTAAGTACAGTTTAATTAGGTTGATTAAATATGTGTTGAGCAGAGAAAATTCTCCCCTTAGCATAACCAAGCACAACGAGATATAACCATATATACGAAATAGGATTTATTACTGCAGAAAGAGTCCGGAACCTACATGCAACAAGATGGACAAGCCTGAACTGAACAAAACAGGGGCAATCCCTACTTTTCTAAGCAAAAAGTATTTTATCCAGTAACACCCATAATTCTTTATCTGAGGTGCGTTCAAATTCAGCGAACAAGGCGAATGTTTGCAACGATTTCAAACTTTTTTCCGTTAGCTTTGTTTGCGGCATACGATTGCAAACAGGAGCGAACGGTCTGAAAAGGTAGTTTGCGGCCAACAAAAATGGACGGTGGACTGAGGGAAATGTTCCCAGATGGGTATTTCAATTGAAGATGCCGGTAAGTGTGATCAGTTTTTTCAATAATATTATTGCTAATGCTAGCCAATGTTATTATTGTTCGCTAGCTAGCTTTTGATTTATTTATTTATTTATTTATATTTATTTATTTATTTATTTATTTTCTAAATCATCGATATCACAGAAGCGGCTGTGAGTACACACGCTCTCGTCGACATGTCTGTTTATGTTTAACGCAAACAATTTGGAACGTTCTTAAAAAGCCGTTCAAATTTAACCGTTCGCCTCTGTTCGCTGAATTTGAGCGCACCTCTGATTAGTACATGGTTAATACATAACCAGGGACTAAAACCTACAATAATTTCAAAGTGAACACTTAATAACACTGAATATTTAATAATAAATCATTTTTAGCTCAGGTATTGTTATTTGACAAAGTTGTAGGTCAGGTATTTCAAATTGTTCAAATTGTATTTGAAATAGTATTTCAGGGATTGTATTCCAAATTCATTTCAAATATTAGGAAAAATGTGTTTTTAATTTCAAGTAGGAATATATAAGTAATTGCATTGTGCTTTTTTTTTAAAGGATTAAATAGAATTTTTATCACACTTTTGCATGCAAATACTTAAATAAACATGTAAACCCAGGGCTGAAACCTGTGACCTTTTCATTATTATTATTATTATTATTATTTTGCTTGTGATTACGATTGTGATTATTCCTGTGTTAACACTATATTATTCTCATCTGTGTTACTTTTTATCCACTGTAAAACTTGTATTAATGTACAGGTAGACTACAATTAGAAGCATAATTTCTATCTAGAGCAGCTTGAAACCCTTATGCCAAGATGCTCCTAGCTCTTTATTTTGTCTGATATCTATATAAAATTATAAATAACTTTAAAAAAAAATAATAATAATAAAATAACATCGTCAAAAACCTTCATGATTTTTTAAAGGCTTAATTATCCATGGTTACACAGGGTAAAAGCTGAGAAAAACATCCAGCTCTGGACTTGCTGGACCGCATTTTAAATGATTTCTGACCTGACTCCTCCCTCTCGCACAGGTATGCTGATGCCTTCTAGCGGCTGTGTTTGCTGCGGGTTACTTCCTCTCCCTGTCCTGGGGTTGCAGCTGCCGATCGGGTTGTTTAGATTTACTGGCATTGAGCTGGCAGACAGACACACAGGTCACAGATCATCCGCTATACAGAGGAAACTGAAACAAAAAGATAAAGATGGATTGGTCCTTCTTAAAACTCCGTGAACAGACCAAGTATTTCGTCCAGAACATCACCGTGGTGATTCTGCTCCAGATTACCGAGCTGCTGATGGAACCAGTTTTTATCTGCCAATGTAACGAGCACAGGGTTTGTTTTGTCGTCATGTATTTCATAACACCAGCTATTGCCTTCAGCGCGTTTGCCTGTTCCCTCAGGCAGGGCAACATCTTTATGGAGATCTGCAAGGGCTGTGGATGGAACAGTGGGGATAATAATGCTACAGGCTGCTGTAAAAAGTGTATAAATTCCTGTTGTTGCCAATTTATTCTCGCTTTGTGCAAGAATTGTAAATGTAAGTGTGGGGATAATAATGCTACAGGCTGCAATAGAAAGTGTATAAATTCCTGTTGCAATCGTTTTCTCTCTTTCTGCAAGACACTGTACCCAGCCTTTTGCTGGGTTGTGATTCTTCTGATTGATGGAAAGTATGTGGCCTGTGCACTGTACAGCAAATGCAACAGTACAATGACGATTGTGGACACAAAGGATCTGGAAATGGTGCACGGCATGATGAGATCCAAGGTATGTATCAACAGCAGCCCCTTTCCTTTATACAAATGTAACCTGATCTCGGTCATAAGTAAAAAAATGTGTAAATACATTTTTTGCTTTGATTGCAACTTGTATTAACATGCAGGTAGGCTAAAATCAAAAACAACCTTTGTCTGATGTTTACAGGAAATTACAAATGACAATTTAAAAGAAAAAAAAACATTGAGAAAAATGCTTTTGGGATAAAATGAGGACTGAATCAGCCATGATATGTACTGATGGTCACACAGGGCACAGCTGATAAAAACCAACAGCTCTGGCCTTACCTCATTTTAAGTGATTTTTCCCTCTCACACAGATATCGGGACTTTCTCTCATAGCTTTATTTGCGGTGTTCTATTTCATCTACCTGCGCCTGCGCCTGAGCCAGTCACCTGAAGATCGGTACATGGAGATGTACAGTTCACAGCTGGAGAAAAACAGAGAGGAGTTTGCGAAGAAGTATGCAAAGACGTGCTCTGAGAGGAGAGCTGAATCGTGTGAAAAACAGCTGAAGGAAACTCAATCACAGCCTGGAGCTGGGAACCGAACATCACCTGGAGCTGCAGGTGGAGAAGGCTTGGAATTACTGGAAAGAGCTGAATCACAGCCTGGAGCTGCAGGTGGAGAAAGCTTGCAATTACTGGAAAGAGCTGAATCACAGCCTGGAGCTGCAGGTGGAGGTGAACTAGGTGAATTAGATCCAAAAACAATTGTGAATATAATAGAGAAACATTTTCTTATTAAAAATTAACCTTTTCTGTGCAAGAAGATTATGGCCTGTTTGCAGCATACCCCTGAGAGTGGAGTACAGTTGCATCAAGATAAAGAAAGAGTGCAATTACTGTAACAAAATAACCAGCCCTCTAACTCGTAGTATGTAAGTAACATACACTGTAAACCTGCTGGTGTTGCATTGAAAACAGAATTTAACAAATAGCTATACACAGTACACGGTCTCGTTCAACAAAAAGAGCTCTCCTTGGCTAAATTCAGAATTCCGCTTCTATGAATTGCTAAAAATTGTATGTTAAAAACTATACTACTTTTTAATAAATATGCAATTTAAATATCACCACATTCATTTGAACGACCGGCTGTGTGTAACATGCATTGGTTTTGCAGTAACTAAGAATTTACTTGCATCATTTTAATAAATAAAATAAAATAAAAAACATTGTCATTTAAGGGACCAATATTTTGATTCTCCATTGCTCAACAGCTTTTATTAATTACAAACATCACAGTCACTTTGTCCGTATTTTCTCGACAGACTATGGAATGTATGTGAGAGTACTACAAGTACGGATCGGCAATTAAATGTTCTGTTCCAGACCTTATAATACAGTATAATTAAGACTACATAAACCCTTTCATTCCTCTGTTGTTGTAATCCTTGGGTAATGGTAAGCAGGCTCTTCTGTAGCAGTTTATTTTGTTTCATATAGGCTAAACTTGTACCTCTGCGAATATATCATTTTGGTTTGCATTAGTTTCAGAGACTGTTCAAATTGATTTTACTGATTATTCATTATAATCCTAACAATAATTTCACTTTTTTTTGCTGATAAAATTGTATTATTGAGCATAACATAGAAAATCATACAGAAATAAAATATTGAATGTTTAATCATTCTGTTGTCAGTCATTTATCACTTGCACTTACTTTATATATTTATTGTATATATATAATTTTCACTTAGTATTATCTACTGTATGTCAGTTTAATACAGACACTACTTAATTTAGGGGATGGGCGTTAATTTAATTGAGGTAAAATAGATATTGAAAATAGAGATTGAATTTGAAAATTGGTTTGAAAAGGGATTAAGGGAACAGTTATGGACAGAATTTGAGTGAACTGATACTGAAAGATATAATGGGAAAGAAATTACATGAATTTATCCTGCCAAGTGTCAGAATTGATTAGAAGAAGGGATTGATGTCGGCTATGTCGGCCATTGGACTAATTTAATTATCTTCAGAAAGGGTCAGCTCATTTTTTCACTTCAATTAGTGTTAAGGGAAACTGTCACTTGCTGTCTCTCTGCAGGTGTGTGTGTGTCTAATTGAGAAACTAGGTGCTGACTTCTGAGCAACCCGCATGAAAGAGATGAAAAATATTGAGAAAATTCGGGGGAAGAAGGATGGCTCACTCCGGCCGTGCGTCGACTACCGAGCCCTCAATGACATTACGGTCAAGAACCGTTACCCACTTCCCCTCATGGCCTCCGCCTTTGAACTCCTGCAAGGAGCCACGATATTTACCAAGCTAGACCTGCTCAACGCCTATCACCTGGTGCGCATTCGAGAGGGCAACGAATGGAAGACAGCCTTCAACACTCCTACCGGACACTGGGAGTATTTGGTGATGCCCTTCGGGCTCACAAACGCACCAGCTATTTTCCAGACTCTGGTTAATGATGTTCTGAGGGACTGGATAAATAAGTTCGTTTTCGTATACCTGGATGATATCCTGATCTTTTCCAAAACTAAGGAGGAACATATCATCCAGGTCCGCAAGGTGCTCCAGAGACTGTTGGAGAACCGCTTATTCGTCAAGGCGGAGAAATGTGAATTTAGTTGTAACACCACTTCTTTCCTGGGATACATCATCTCCGCCGGCAGCATTCAGATGGACCCCCAGAAGATCCGGGCGGTTGTGGAATGGCCTCAGCCAGACTGTCGTCGGGAACTGCAACGTTTCCTGGGCTTCGCCAATTTTTACCGCCGTTTCATCCGTAATTACAGTTCTTTGGCAGCCCCACTCACCGCCCTCACATCCATTAAGACCCGATTCCAGTGGAACGCCCAGGCTGAAACAGCCTTCCGAGCCCTCAAGAACCACTTCACCTCTGCACCCATCCTTGTTCATCCTGATTCTGCAGCTCAGTTCATCGTAGAGGTTGATGCCTCCAACATTGGGGTGGGAGCCGTTCTCTCTCAGCGTTCACCCAGGGACAATAAGATCCATCCCTGTGCCTACTTTTCTCACCGCCTGACACCCACGGAACAGAACTACGACATTGGGAACCGTGAGCTGTTGGCGGTGAGGATGGCTTTGGGAGAATGGCGCCATTGGCTGGAGGGTTCTCAAACACCTTTTCTGGTGTGGACTGATCACAAGAACCTGGAGTACCTTCACACAGCCAAACGCCTCAACTCTCGCCAGGCCCGATGGGCACTATTCTTCTCCAGATTTGACTTTACCCTTGCTTACCGCCCCGGGTCGAAGAATACCAAGCCTGACGCCCTCTCCCGCCGGTTTGAACCACCCACCAAGGATCCTTCACCTGACACCATCCTCCCGCAGAGCTGTTTCATCAATGCCATTCACTTGGACATCGAGGAGATGGTTCGTAAGGCCCAGGAGAATGAGGCTGGTCCAAGTAATTGCCCAGCGGATCGTCTCTACGTTCCTGCCCAAGTTCGCTCTCAAGTTCTCCTTTGGGGCCACGCTTCGCAACTCTCATGCCACCCGGGGGCCACCAGAACCAGGACATTTATTCAGAGACGTTTTTGGTGGCCCTCCATGAAACAAGAGATCTTGGACTTTGTGGCTGCCTGCTTGGTCTGTGCCCAGAACAAACCCTCTCACCACCCACCCTCAGGTCTGTTACAACCCCTCCCCATCCCACACCGCCCCTGGTCTCACATAGCGTTAGATTTCATCACAGGCTTACCCCCATCCAACACTTTCACCACTATCCTCACCATAGTTGATAGGTTCTCTAAGGCTGTTCACTTTGTTCCCCTCACTAAGCTTCCCTCTGCTAAAGAAACCGCCAACTTACTCATTCATCACGTTATTAGACTACACGGCATCCCCACTAACATAGTTTCCGATAGAGGCCCCCAGTTCACTGCACGTTTCTGGAAAGCTTTCTGCTCACTGTTGGGTTCCTCCATTAGTCTTTCCTCAGGATTTCACCCCCAGACCAATGGCCAGACCGAGCGGGCCAATCAAGTCATCGAAAATGTCCTTAGATGCCTCTGCTCCAAGAACCCCTCCTCATGGTCTTATCAGCTACCCTGGGCAGAGTATGCCATAAACTCACACACCTCCTCTTCCAAACTTTCTCCATTCGAGTGCTGCCTAGGGTACCAGCCGCCTCTGTTCCCTAGTCAGGAGGAGGAGGTGGGGGTCCCCTCAGCTGAAGCCTTCATCCGGCGCTGCAGAAGGACATGGAAGACCGCTCGCCTCAACTTGCTTCGAGCCAGCGCCAGGATGAAGGTGACGGCCGATCGCCGCCGCTCTAAAGCCCCCTCCTACAGAGTTGGACAGCGTGTTTGGCTCACCACCAGAGACATTCCCCTACGTGTTGAGTCCCAGAAGTTAGCTCCTCGTTTTATTGGCCCCTTCCCTATTGTTAAAATCCTCAGCCCCACTGCTGTTATATTAAAGTTACCCTCCACCATGCGCAGAATTCACCCCACTTTTCATGTTTCCCGCTTAAAACCTGTTGTTACCCATCCCCTCTGCCCTGCCCCTGAGCCCCCCCCTCCCCCCCGACTCATTGATGGTGGTGAATCCGTGAACAAACTGTTGGATGTTCGTCGTCGGGGTCGCGGCCTTCAGTACCTGGTGAACTGGGAAGGCTACGGCCCCGAGGAAAGAAGCTGGATCCCCTCTCGCTTCATTTTGGATAAGCAGATTATTAAGGACTTTCATGTCAAACACCCTGTGCCACCGGTGAAAACGCCAAGAGGCGTTTCCTAGGGGGGGGGGGTACTGTTGTAGTCTGTATTCCCGGTCACTTGTCTCCCCAGTACTGTCTCTGTGTCTGTGTTCCCTGAGCTGCTTCACTCCCCTGTACTTGTGTGATTTCACTATTCGGGTGGTTCCGGGTTTTCGTGGTTTCCCCCCTTCTTTCCAGTCTCGCTTTACTTCCTGCTTATTTCTAGTTTTACTAATTTCTACTAATCCCTACTAACTTATAGATTGTAAAGTACTAACCTCACTAATATACTAACATGTGAATATTACTAATGGACTAACACACACTAGTTTTGGGTTTTTGATAGTTTAGATCACTATACTAATACATTAACCAGTCTCCCCTTTTCCATGCTGCGCTGTAGCTCCGCCCCTTTTCTTTCTAGCCTGCTCTAACGCTGAGTTCTGCAATTGCCTGCACCTGTCTCTTGCTCTGACTGCACCTCTCTCTCTCTGCACGTGTTTTACCTGCTTCACCCAGGCCGTCTATTATCATTGTTGTCTATGTGATTCCAGTCCGCGTTTTGTCAGTCCCCTGTCATTGAATTAGTTTTCCTAATGTTCTTCACCTGGATGTTGTTTGTTACTCCTCCCTCACTCACTTAGCCCCTCCTTGATTGTTACCTTCCCCAGTGTATAAATGTCAGTCTTTTCCACCAGCTCAGAGTCAGAACGTTGATCGTATTCATTGTGCCGATTATTTGTAAGCCTTTGTCTATCGAGATTCCTGCGACACCCCTTTGCCCGACTTCGAGTTTGCCTGCCCCTTTTGGTTTTGTTTGCTTCTGGTTCGACCTTCGCTTTGCCTTGACTTCTCTTTTGCCTGTCCCTTTGTACCTCCGCCATTCTGATCTCCTGGTTTTTGATTTTTTGCCTGTCTTTTCACTATTCTTTTGGAAACTCGATTCGGCACCGTCCTCTCTCTGATTACCTGGCTTCGAACCTCGGACTGATTAAAGACAACGTTTTTTGGATTTCCCTGGTCTGCGTGTGGGTCCTTACTCAGAACATAACAAAACGTCAATCAGCTTAGGGTTGATTCAAAGAGTTAATGGCTTTAGCCAATTTGGGGCTGATTAAAATGTGGAACCAAGTACATTGAAGATTGCTGGCTAGTTAATATAATGGATAATTTTTTAAAGTTAGTGTAGATAGATGTTGATGTACGTGTATTTTCAGAAAGAAACAGTGTATTACTAAAAACAATCTGACATCTACACACTGAACCTAGATAAATAAAATAAAAATAATGCAAAATAGCCAAAATAAATTGCACAAAATGAAAGATATAAGCCTTTATTCCATTATGGCAAAAAAGTGTAAAACACAAATGCATTTTAGCTCACCTGAGCCTTCATCAGGGTGTGGTTAAAAACAGGAAGTGGATCATTCACATTCTTTAAGTGCTTCAAAAACCAAATCTTTAATGGAGTCCCACAATACCTTGTGCATTTCAAATGGCAGACTGCCTGGGCCAGGGCTTTTGTTAATCAGAGCTTTCTTTAAAACTAATTTGTCCATAGAGAGAATTTCTCACATACATCTTTGCTGTGGGCAGTTATCTTTGGGGCAAAGGAAGGTATTTTATCAAACCATAAATCGTACACAGATTTTATTTACTCCGTCTCTATATGAACATTGATGTTTCAGCCCTATTGTCAGGTCTTCATCAGAATGTGTAAAGGTCCAGAAAGGACAGACTGTATATCATTAAGTCTAACAGCAGCTGAACCTAATCAGAGAAGGCCAGGCTAAGTCCTGGCCACAAATAAACAAAAACAGCAAAACAACTAATCACCTGTATAATGTATACTATATCCTCCACCATATATAGATATATACATAGCCTGCACGTACATAGATATCTGAAAATATCCCAGCATACAGAGTTCCATATACCCACACACATATGCATCCATACGATTAAAGCATACCCACAAAACCATCAATTTATCGGTCCAGCAAAATCATGTAATACTCTAATTTAAGCAATTACCATGTAGAAATGGCTGAATAATTAGTCATAGATCCTTTATCTTGTACAGTGCTACAGTAAGAGTCCATCAATGAAAATTAACAATTTAATTTCCAGTATCCCGGTTTTCTTATTTGTTTTGATTTAGTATCTCTTAGAGCTCAATCAATAAAAGCATGATCTGTTAAAGGAAAATATATTCCAGCTATAGCATAGCATAAGGGACTAAGCAATTGGAAATGAGCCACAAATCTGTAAGGGATTTCTGAGCCATATCAGTCCAAAACCAGATAAACATGGTAGAGTCTGGATTTACATATTTTAAGCATCAATAACATTTAGAGCCATAGAGAAATTGTTGATAACTAGAAATCTATCAGCTACAAGGTCACATGCTTCATTAAAATCACCACCCACAATGACAAAGGCAGAGGGAAATTTCTGTCTCATGTCAGAAAAATTAGCGGAGACTTCAGTTAGAAGGGTATTTAAAGGGAATCTATTAAACTGATCTATGAATTACCAAAAATAAAAAAGGAATGATCTATTTGAGTTATGTACATAATCTCCTCTCTGTAGAACCTACTGAATTAATAGCAGATCCCTTGAAATGATGGTCTATCCTGCTAATGTGCTCATGGATTCATACAATATGGCAGCCGTTTGTTGAGAGTGATGTCACAGAATCTTTTGGATAGATCCATGGCATGTAACACATCATAAGCAAAGGCGGGGGGATATGGGCGGGGCCAGCAAGGGCAGAACAATCCTGCGTCTGTCACCGTTGTGAATAGGGACCCATCGCTGATCACATTAGCTATCAATGCAATTTTATTTTAATGTCAATAAATGATACTGAATTGTTGTCTCCTAACTACCAACAGAAGTATTTTGTTATAATAAACCGAATAGGACTGGAGTGCTGTCTTTATGTGGTTGGAATGGGAATGTTTTCCAACTCGATAGCCGGAGATGACCTTCTGACGCTCTGATAACCATCCCTGTGTTGTGGAGAATTAAATTCCTCTCCTATGATTTTCACAATTTCTTGTGTTTGGAAGGTTCTTGCAGCTGTAGACTCAAGTTCATTCTCTAGCTTCTCTTTGCACCGTTTAGCTCTGTAGTCCAAGCACATATCTGCAAAACTTTTTGCAGCTTCCACTCTAGCTTTCTCCAGCTTTGACATGTACATCTTCTCATACCAATGTTCAGGTGATTTGCAGAAATAGTCCAAGAACAGGTAGATGAAATATAACAGCACAAATCCTCCAACCACAGTCAATCCCCATACCTGTGTGAGAGGGAGGAATCAGGACAGAAATAATTTAAAATGAGGTCCAGAGCAAAAGTCCAGAGCTGTTTGTTTTAATCAGCATTGTCCCGTGCAATCACCAATAAATATAATGGCTAATTCAGCAAATATTTAAATTATAATATTATAATATTATTTGTATTATAATAGCCTAAGTGTTAGGTGCATCTCAGGTTTCTTTTGAGAAATTATGTTTCTGATTTTTGTGTACTTGCATGTTAATACCAGTTTTGCAGTGGGCAATAAGTTTCACAGACGGGGATGATATTGTGTTTACATTGGTGTTACACCCTCTCAGTTTATTCAATTTGTGTTATGTATATTTGGTGCATCCTAGATACTTTTAACTTGACATTGGCATTGCACACAGGAAACAGGAAGCTTTGTTTTTCTTTGCCTCGTGGCCAAGCAGGGGACGAAGGATTGCCATTGTCCGTGAAGCTCAGAATCTGCAGTCACTCGAGGTATTGTGGTTGCCAAAGCTAAGTTCCCCATTGAAGTCCATTCAAAACTACGAATTTACCCTGGCCAAATTAAATGATTATTTTTTTCTCTAAAATTTCTTCACACTGAACTAATTACTCTCCAGGCACCGATTTTGTTTCTGAGTCCCACAGAAGAAGATATAAGATTTATATAATTCCAATTTGGTCCGCATGGTTTTAACTGCTTTGACGAGCACGGAGCACACCCACGCATGAACGATTATGAGGCTGTTATTTATGGAGGACTAAATGTGCCAAAATGAAATAATTAAATTTATAAATATGGAATGATATAAATAAATTATTAAACTGGTCAGTAATTAAATAAATACTTCATTTTATCTTGAAATAATTAAATAAATCACAGCTCATGATAGTTCTTTTCACAATAAAGTTACCATATTTCATTTCATAATAACATGTTGTATTTCCGAATTGATTTTTTCATTTTGTAATGACACTTTTCCGATTGACTTATTTCCTAATGGTGTTTTTATAAACAAACGCCCGTTTTCATTTCATAATGACACTTTTCAAAATGGTAAGACTTCCAGTCAATCCAAACTAGCGGCGCTGGACCTGATTGGGCAATCTTTTTTGATCGATTACTTGGTTTTGTTCTGAGCAGCGCCTTATGGAATGTGTGTAATCTGTGGGCTGGTTGTTAGTTTGCTAACTATCCTCGTTTCAATGCTATAACATAATATTCGGATAGGGCAAGGTAATGCATCTACTGGTTAAGAAGCTGTGGCGTGTCAGAATTATTCCATTAACATTGGTAAGTATTAGTACATTTATGATATGCAAGCTATTTTGGCAAAATGCCAGTTTGTGCTGCTTACAACTGTCAGACTCAACCCGGGGATAGGCTACACTTTTTCAGGTTGCTAAATCCAGGACTGCGTGTGAAGCTGGTTTTGTTACAGAACTTCCTTAATAATCCCATTAATAGCTGGGCTATATTGATTCATAAAATGGCAGGCCGTGAACTTTGAATTAGCGCCTTTTATCGTTATGACCAATTCCATCATGGTCTAGCCTACACCAACAACCGTAAAATGCGCCTTGCTATCTCTGGACATAGACTCTCTAATCTCATAAAAAAACACGTTTTCAACGTACAAAAATGCCAAGTTACTCACACATACAACACATACACCGTCAATAACTCATTCATTCAGACTGCCAAAATCCAGGCCTGCCATTAAAAGTATTTGTATCAAAATGACGACAAGTTACGGTACTACAAACAATATAGGCTATCTTGCCTCACCGAAATTTAATAACATGTATTCCAAAGCAATGCTACCCAAAATTTCCTCAATTCTTTCAAGTCACTTGGCCCTGAATGAGAAGAAGAAGAAGAAGAAGAAAGAGAAGAAGAAGAAGAAGAAGAAGAAGGAGAAAACGCAAAATCCCCTTAGTTTGGGGCTTTATTGTGTGGACATGTGAAGTTTATGAATTCTGTCTGTTGAAATGGGGTCAGAATGTACAGAATTTAATGTTTTTAAGGGCTGAGTGTCTGTGGCTGTTGTGGTTATTTCTGTGGGGAACACTGAAAAGTGCCAAACTCTCGGTGCTGTATAGGTATGGGGCATGCCCCCGCCAAGGCGTAACTGCCATCCCAATTAGCTGTCGGTGCATACTTGACCATTAATAAAACACTTGCCGAATATAGAAGTTTTTAGTCCTGCCTCTCAGGCTCTAACTCAAATTATACACTTACAGTTCTGGGCAAAATGTAGGTGCTCATGACCATAACATTTCGGAGCGACTGTATTTCTTTTCTCTCGCTTAGATCATGCTTCCTTTTTATCAGAAGGTGTGCTCTTTACCAAGCAAGTTTAACAGCTACAGTCAGCGACAACGTCTTTCCCACACAGCCAGCTCTCGCATCTAAACTGAAGCTACTGCTAAGCACAGTTTATAACTACAACACTTAGTGACTGTAACAACATTGATTCTGCAACATCAGTCTTAATCTTTCTGTGCCACCCAGGACTCTGGGAAAGTAGGCGGTGCTAACCGGTAGCTACAGTATGAAGCTTGAATGAAAGGCTATCAGTGGTGATGACTGATGAGGTCCCAGCTATGTATAGTTGCATAAAAAGTTTGACAGCTGGTCTTCTTAAATGCCAATTTGCTAATTACTCAGTATGTAAAATATATAGACTAGGTAGCCTACATTTGTTAGTGTAACCAACTGAAGTCCCATAGGGGTTTTGTATTTTAATTTAGTTTATTTTCCTATTTATGTATTTATTTAAATTATTCTTATTCTTTATTCGTATTATTATTTGACTGTAATTTCTAGTTAGTTGATCTTGCAATAGACTACCTTTGTTATATTTTCAACTCTGATTTGATCCATATTTTATAATCATATATATTTATATTTCTCTTGATTTGTTGTTGTTTACATTAAGACTTGCAGTTAAGTACAACATCATTTAATTGCTTAATGTCAATTGTAAATAAGTCTTTTTGAACTGCTATGATCTGTTCATATTATATAATTAAGGACAATGCAGTTGTTCATTGGCATCTAAGGACAAGCAAAATAACAGTCTGCTAGACTGTATTCATTGGGATTTGTTTAAAGAAATACCCCATATGCTAATTTTCACAGATGTTTGCGCAGCATTTAGCCTGAATTTAAAAATAAAATGCAAGTTAGGTGATGCAGGTTGCAAAATCGTTTGCAACCAACAACAGATTGATTATAACAATATTACCTATATCAGTGGTTGCCAATACGTCAATTGCGATCGACCAGTTGATCACAGAGGCCATTCTAGTAGATTGTCGTGTCATTTAAAAAAATGTATCAGTGTTCATCCCTCTTCCCTGCGGCTTCTACCTGACAGACAGGTATACTGGATTGACCTGAAATGTGGCGAATTTGCTGCTGTTGGGAACTCTGTTGCGCACAATTGCGCACTTAAAATTTTGTGGTTTGGTTACGTAAATGTCCAATATCAAGTGACAGCAACATGATAGCTTTATATGGGACAGAGCAGTTGTGGTGACACGATAAACCGTGTCCATTTTAGGCAGGGGATTTTGCTTTCAATATGCGACGAATAATAGTGTGAACCTGAACGCTGGGGTATTATCCAGATATGATACGGTCTAATGATGTTCTATACAATTTACTTATATTTTTACATGTTAGTAACAAACTTCGCCAATGCATTTGGCGCACGGCAGTCGTGGTGGACACGATCTGCTCCATTTTAGGTTTCGTTTTTAATATCCAATGTGTAATGTTGTTTTGGACGTAAACTAGGATTTTTCTTTGTCCAGATATTATGCAGGTCAACAATTTTACTTTTATGCCAATACCGCTAGCCTTCGATTGTACCTGATTTTAGAAATAGACACCACATACATGGCCCTGGAAAACGTAGGCTAGTAGCGCTGCCCACCACTAGATATACAGTAGAGCTCTTCACACAGAAAAATGTTGGCTGGTGGTTGTATGCAATGTTATTAAATAGAGTTAAAAATAAATCGTTGGATTTACTAAATAAATTAAATTGTTGGATTTGCTTAATAAAATTATGGACATGTTGCATGCAGTTAATTATAACTGCATCTTAATTAGTTTGTCTTAACCTACTTAGTAATATTGTAGCCACTGTCCAAGGTTGTTCTTTTTTTGTAGATACAACACCGCACCCTGCATTTAATTACTTGGCGATATCCTAACGATGTGTTTGGTTGATTTCTTGATATCACGAGAAAGGAGGCACTTGGTTTAATGATCTCAGCCCTACTACTTCCATTATGGCATTATCAGTTGATCAATCAAGCGCATTGCCAAGTGACAAAATTGCCTAAAGTACACTCGCACAAAAGTTTTGCCCCTCAAAACATCAAACATTTTGGGGCCTATTCGGGCCCCTGAATCTTTAGAATATCATGACCAGTTCAGTTTATTTGAGGATAGTGTGAAAATAATATGAGGACTATATGAGTCCAAACCACACCCTAATATGGTATATGGGTTCACCTGACTTACATGACTCACTCACTTTCCATTTATGTTTAAAGCAGTACTTCACATAATAAAATAATAATAATAATAATAATAATAATAATAATAATAAATACCAACTGTTTTTCACGTCAAAACAGGAGCCGTCTGCTATAAGAAAATACAACTCTACACACCCTTGTCAAACGAACAGTACCAGTCTCTTCCCTAATGTCATCGCTGAACATATGATACCGACCAGTCTTTTGGAAAGTTCTACGTTACATTACACTACATTACAGGCATTTAGCAGACGCTCTTATCCAGAGCGACTTACACACCTTTTACATAGCATTTTACACTGTATCCATTTATACAGCTGGATATATACTGAAGCAATTTCGGTTAAGTACCTTGCTCAAGGGTACAACGGCAGTGTCCTACCCGGGAATCGAACCTGCGACCTTTCGGTTACAAGTCTAGTTCCAGAAGTTCTATGAAAGTTTGGGTCCAAGCGACTCTATGCCAGCTTGAAGGACCATGTAAGGCAACAGTCTAATCAGCCAAAGAGAGAAGATCTAGAACAACCTCATGTCTCTCAAGTCTGCATCCTCTGTCTATGTCCCACCTGAGAATCAGGGGGCATTTTCTACTTTTTACTGGAAGACTTGGAGTCTGCGTTGCGTTATACTGGTGCGCACCATACTGGAGATCACATTGTGAGCGTATATGAGGAAACATTGTACCATTTAAAAATTTCCAAAACAAATCCAGTAAAGATGGCCTGAAATCAACTGATAGCCTCAACAAAGCCATATCTAAAGCCCCAAACATTAGAACATTACACACTAGAGTAGTGTGGAAGTGTACCTCAGAACTCAACATCTCCCACCATCTCCTGATCCACTGTTTAAATCTGGAAGGCAGACAGCAGAGGATTTACTTTTCCGAGGAAGTACTTGCTTGTTCCTGCAGCCTCTGCTGCAGTAGAGCGTCTTGCAGGCTAAACCGCAGTTCATTGTCCAACCATTTTGGAAAACACTGTTGGTCTTAAACTGCAGTATGCGAAATGTTCCCCTCAGTGATGTACAAACGTCAAATATCAACGAAATAATGCCCACTTTTCACACATTGAAAGTTTACTGTGAATCGAATCCAATTAAAAAAGTTAAATGAGAGCGCTGGACTGATTGCAGCAAGGAACTAGAAACTATTTCAAAAAACTATTTTCCAAATTTAAATCCATTCACTAAAGATTCTGTGTTTGAAACACTTGAAACAGGATCTATTTGTAGTCATTTCCAATACTTGCAAATACAAATTGAAATACAAATACCAAAATACATTGAAATACAAATTTTTCAAATGACCATTTTCTTTGGCCTTTACATGCGTTTGGCTAAAAGTAATTGAAATAATATAGTATTTCGACACAGGTCTGCCAGGTTTCTATAAAGGGAGGGAGCTGATATTGATACGTACTTTAGATACTACCATGCCGTGCACCATTTCCAGATCCTTCATGTTCACTGCGCTCATGTTACTGTCGCATTTGCTGTACAGTCCACAGGCCAGATACTTTCCGTCAATCAGAAGAATCGCAAACCAGCACAAGGCTGGATACAGTGTCTTAAACAAGGAGAGAAAAAATCCACAGGTGTCCTCACACTTTCTGCAGGAGCAACACTTTTCTTTAAACCGTTGGAGGCAGGAACCGTGAACCCTAATGATGTTGCCCTGCTGAAGAAAGCAGGCAAATGCAGAGAAGGCAGCTGCTGGTATTATGAAGTACATGATGACAAAACACATCTCGTACACGTTGCATTGGCAGATAAAGATTGGTTCCATGAGCTGCTCTGTAATCTGGAGAAAAATAAACACGGTGATGTTCTGGAGCAAGTAGATGATGTTCTTCGATTGTTTTAAGAAAGACCAATCCATCTTCATGTTTTTATTTTAATCTCTTGGTAGCGGATGATCTGTTTGCTGCGTCTCTGTCTGCCGCTCAATGCCTGTAAATTTACATAACCCAGTAAGGTTTTTATGTCCTTTAATGTTCGTTTGTTTGTGTTGAGGGCTTGTCTGAGTAGGCTCCACCCAGGCACGCCCTCACACAGAAGGTGTCAGCCGAGCGTGGATTATTTGGTAATCAAATTAAGTCTCACTTTGTCCTCATTTGCACGTCCTCCTGTATGGAAATACGCTTAGAATCCCCATAAAGTGCACTTCCACTTTCTGAATCGTAACCTTCATCATTGGAATGAAGTATGGCAATATTACTAAGTAGGTTAAGACAAACTAATTAAGATGCAATTATAATTAACTGCATGCAACATGTCTATAATTTTATTAAGCAAGTCCAACAATTTCATTTATTTAGTAAATCCAATGACGGTGAAAGTGAAACTGCGCTTACTGGGGAGGGTATTTCCATGCAGGGACAAGTGCAACTGAGGACAAAGTGACGCCTAAATCGACGTGAATAGCAATATTCTAACATGTTACGTGTTGTTTTTACAGTTTTTATCGATTGCTAACACACTAAAACTGGTTCTTTTAGCAAAAACTCCCAAATTATTACTTCAGTTCTCAGAGGACCAACACATCTCTCAAAACTATAAACACTTTTCACTTGTTTTAACACATGCTGCAAATTGTTAAACTTTTTCTGCAAATCTCTACAAACAAATGCTCTCATGAATCACTGGTTACACACTGTGCTCATGCAACAAACACTAGTAGTCAAAACAGTTAACTCAAGTCATCACAACCTAAACTCAGGTAACACACCTTTCTCTAGGTGCAAACACTTGGCAGCAACATTGTTTACACACCGGTCACAATCTCTGGATCAGTAAATAGGGCCACAGTTTGCATCTGTGTGCTTTTGAACAATGGATCCTCAAAATGGACAAGCTGTCCAAAGATCAGGAAGACAAAGGAGACGAAGAGGCAGGAGACAATTTGTCCCAGACGAAATACGTGCCACCTTGACCATGTGCTGGTGCATGGTATGATGATGAGGGAAGCTGGACAGAGAGTTCAGCCAAACTTGAATCGTTTCACAGTGGCATCCATTGTCCATACTTTCAGACAAGAAAACAGGTACTATAATTTACTGTAATGTTACATATTGTATCTGCTGTACTACTGTGAGAGGATATGCTGTCTATGTAATGTTGAAGTGTATTTACAGACGATATGTTCTTTAGATTTTATTGCTGTTTTTGTTTATAGTGCTGCATATGCTGAGTTCCTTTTATGAATGCTACTCTCCTTTGAAAATACTACATTTTTTTGTTCCTTCAACTGTGTTGTGGTTACTGTACAGTACTTTTCACTAAGCATCACTTTTCAGTACTACAGATAAAATATTTGGAAATTTGCACACTCCCTCATTTGTTAGTAGTGCAACATTGCAAAGATCAAAATCTGAAAACCATAAAATAAGTAGAATAACCAGGAGAAAATAACTCCTGACGCACTGCTATAAAAGTTTTTTGCAGTAGTGCTTTGAATTTATCTCACTGGTGTGTTATGTGTAATCTACATTGTCTGTGTTTTCGATGGCTTGTGTGTGCCATTTGAAGGCAAAGTTTAATTTTGATGGAAGAATATATGTTTTTGAGAAGATAATTTGAGTTTGGCATGGATGTTTGAGGTTTGTGCTGATTGATGTGTAGTTTTGGGATTGTGTTAATAGTTCTGAGAAAAAGGGGAATTGTTTCCTTAAATGTGTCTTAGCAATCAAAAAAAACTGTAATGTTCCTGCAACAAAATAGAAACGTTTCTATTTATATGTTCTACTATGCTATAACTATTGGAATGCAACCATTGTTTTACAGACAATACAAAACCGACAGTTATTCTCAAACTGCGTTTGATACATCGGGGTTCATGACGCTTTGGTAGGCTGTTTGTCACCAACTTTAATAGCTTGTAGTCTGATCGGTCAGTTCACGGCAAAAAATATAATTAGTAGTTACATTACATTACATTACAGGCATTTAGCAGGCGCTCTTATCCAGAGCGACGTAGTTATATGCATAGTTATTTATAAAGGTATTACGTTTTAACTTATAGTTATATATAATGTTAATTTACTTTTATTTTTATAATTTATTAATGTTAAACATAGTGATTTATTGTTTTAATTGGTTGCAGTGTCATCAAATTAAAAGAAAACAATTTAATTTAATCATTTCAGTTCATAAATCCACCAAGTACTCTGCTGACACTGTACTGTTATACAATGCAAAGCAATGGTATTTCCTGTTGACATGGCTCCATGATGTGGTTACACCATACAACTTATGCTTGCAATGTAAGATGATATACCTGAACTGGCACTTTTGGTTTTTGAAAAAATATTTTTTAGTAAGTACAAAATAATTTTTCCTCCTATTATAGTGCGTTGCAGTTAATCATTATTTCATCTAGGCCTAAGCTTCACGTGTCCTGATAGGTTATGTGAACGAAAAAACTTTGGGTCGTGAAAAAACGTCATAATCACATAAAGGCTCATTAATGGCTTCAGCCAACTTGAGGCTGATTAAAATGTGGAACCAAACATATTGAATTCACCTTGCCAGTTGATTTAATTAACAATAGTAGACCCTACGTATTTTAGTTAATGTTTTGAACTATCTTATCTTTCCTGTCTTTCTCTGTAATATTCTCAGATAATGTACAAAAAATGCTTTGATAGATTCCATATGTGTCAGTAGAGGGTATGGATGGTTAGAGAGGTGGTGGAGTGGAGAGGTGGTGTTGAGGTGTAGAGCAGCTCTTCTTCAACTCTGCTCTTCTTCAGCTCTTCTTCTTGTTCCTTTGGCATTCTTAATCGGCACCCCACAGTCTGTGTAAAATGCAATTACTGCACATTTATCATGTATACATTTAGTTATACGTCTAAAAACTGAACGTTTGTGAGGTATTTGATCCATGCATTTCAACATTAGAAGGTTAAGTACAGTTTAATTAGGTTGATTAAATATGTGTTGAGCAGAGAAAATTCTCCCCTTAGCATAACCAAGCACAACGAGATATAACCATATATACGAAATAGGATTTATTACTGCAGAAAGAGTCCGGAACCTACATGCAACAAGATGGACAAGCCTGAACTGAACAAAACAGGGGCAATCCCTACTTTTCTAAGCAAAAAGTATTTTATCCAGTAACACCCATAATTCTTTATCTGAGGTGCGTTCAAATTCAGCGAACAAGGCGAATGTTTGCAACGATTTCAAACTTTTTTCCGTTAGCTTTGTTTGCGGCATACGATTGCAAACAGGAGCGAACGGTCTGAAAAGGTAGTTTGCGGCCAACAAAAATGGACGGTGGACTGAGGGAAATGTTCCCAGATGGGTATTTCAATTGAAGATGCCGGTAAGTGTGATCAGTTTTTTCAATAATATTATTGCTAATGCTAGCCAATGTTATTATTGTTCGCTAGCTAGCTTTTGATTTATTTATTTATTTATTTATATTTATTTATTTATTTATTTATTTTCTAAATCATCGATATCACAGAAGCGGCTGTGAGTACACACGCTCTCGTCGACATGTCTGTTTATGTTTAACGCAAACAATTTGGAACGTTCTTAAAAAGCCGTTCAAATTTAACCGTTCGCCTCTGTTCGCTGAATTTGAGCGCACCTCTGATTAGTACATGGTTAATACATAACCAGGGACTAAAACCTACAATAATTTCAAAGTGAACACTTAATAACACTGAATATTTAATAATAAATCATTTTTAGCTCAGGTATTGTTATTTGACCAAGTTGTAGGTCAGGTATTTCAAATTGTTCAAATTGTATTTGAAATAGTATTTCAGGGATTGTATTCCAAATTCATTTCAAATATTAGGAAAAATGTGTAGGAATATATAAGTAATTGCGTTGTGCTTTTTATTTTTAAAGGATTAAATATTATTTTTATCACACTTTTGCATGCAAATACTTATATAAACATGTAAACCCAGGGCTGAAACCTGTGACCTTTTCATTATTATTATTATTATTATTCTGCTTGTGATTATGATTGTGATTATTCCTGTGTTAACACTATATTATTCTCATCTGTGTTACTTTTTATCCACTGTAAAACTTGTATTAATGTACAGGTAGACTACAATTAGAAGCATAATTTCTATCTAGAGCATCTTGAAACCCTTATGCCAAGATGCTCCTAGCTCTTTATTTTGTCTGATATCTATATAAAATTATAAATAACTTCTTTAAAAAAATAATAATAATAAAATAACATCGTCAAAAACCTTCATGATTTTTTAAGGGCTTAATTATCCATGGTTACACAGGGTAAAAGCTGAGAAAAACATCCAGCTCTGGACTTGCTGGACCGCATTTAAAATGATTTCTGACCTGACTCCTCCCTCTTGCACAGGTATGCGGATGCCTTCTAGCGGCTGTGTTTGCTGCGGGTTACTTCCTCTCCCTGTGCTGGCGTCGCAGCTGCCGATCACTTGCAGATTGGCACGAGGAAACGTACACGCCACAGCTGGAGGAAGACAGAGCGGCGGACTGTTGCTGCCGCGAGGCAAAGCTGAGGAGAGAAGCTAAATCATACCTTGAAGCTGCAAGTGGAGGAGATCTTCTACGTCTGGAATTAGAGGAGAATCCCAGCGAACCTGCACCGGAGCACGGAGCCAGAGGCGCAGCGAACCAAAAACGTGACAAATTACATGCTGAAAATATCGCGAAAATCATAAACGAGGAATTAGATTTCCCTTTTGAAAACGAATACGCTCTACGATTCCCAGAGGGTTGAAGACTCGCTCCAGCGAGAGAAATTATGAGTCTGTAAATTAGGACAAAATATAGTGTAACATATTAAAGACACTGCAGTTTTGAAAATGTCAGAAGGCTGCTGCTGTGTGGCCGACTGCATGGTAAACAGATTTTAAACGAATACGCTCTACGATTTTTTTTTTTTTGTACGTCGCTTTGGATAAAAGCGTCTGCCAAATGAATGTAATGTAATGTAACAACCTCCACTCTTCTGGGAAGGCTTTTCCACTAGATTTCTGAACGTGGCTGTGGGAATTCGCCTCCATTCAGGCTCAAGAGCATTAGTGAGGACGAGCACTGATTGGGCGATTAGGCCTGGCTCATAGTCTTACTCCACTCAAAGGTATTCTGGGGCTCTATTACAGATGTGGTTTTTGAAGCACTTAAAGAATGTTAATTGATTTGCTTTGTGTTTTTAACCACACCCCGATGAAAGCTTCCGGGAGCTCAAATGATTGGGAGTTAATTCTTTCTTTTCTTTATCTTTTTCTTTATCTTTTTTTTTTACGATAATGTAATAAAGACATCGTTTTTTTGTATTGTTCCGTTTTCTGAAATGAAGCTACATTACACTACAGCCATTTTGCAAATTCTCTTATCCAGAGCGGCTTACATACATTATGTTACATTACATACTACACTGCTGACTACTGCTTATGTTGGGCTTGATGATTCTCATCTGATAATCTCACGTTGCTTTGTTTATATTACATTTTATGAAGAATATGCGCCATATGCTGAAACAAGAGATACAAAAACATTCATTCATGGATTTATGTTGATTTTTCCATCAATTTATTGTGAAATGATCTAACACAATGTGCGATCGATTCCAAACAGCTGTATCAGTCAGTGTCACGTTACCACATATAAACATGTAGCTGTGACCTATGGCAGAATGCTGTATTATGAAAACAGGTAAACCACAGAAAAGGCTCATTGGGTTGTTTTTTTATTATCAGTAAGCCGAGCCAGCAGACAGTCAGACGCAGCACACAGATCGTCAGCCGTACAGAGGAGATTACAATATAAATATCAAGATGGATTGGAGGTTATTATCATTCACCAAGAACATCACCGTTTTATTCCAGAAAATCTACGTGGTGATTCTGCTCCAGATTTTAGAGCAGCAGATGGAATCAGTCTTTACCTGCCAATGTAACAAGTTCATGGTTCATTTTGTCTGGATGTACTTCCTAATACCAGCTTTGGCCTTCACCGCCTTTGGCTTGTCTCTTCAGATGTACAATGTAAAAATACCACATGAGCCGTGGCATTGTTCCAGACTAAAATGTTTGGACCCTGTGCACTCCCAACACAGCAAAGCAGGCTTGACTAGTTTCAGCAGGCAGACAACGCCATACAGTCACCATTTTTGTTTAATTGATATTTGGCAGCAATAAAAAAAAGTGCCCTGACTGTACCTACAGAAAAAAAGAGTCACCCAAACCAAAATCTCTTATGTGACCTGCCAGAACAGTGTGTTTGACCAGTTTTAACAGGAAGAGAATGCAAATTGGATAAGGTGGCATTTAGCACCAACAGAGACATGTTTAATCAATTTATGATTATCGACACAGACTTGCAAGTCGGTCTTATCATAGGGTTTAAAATTTCCACCAGCCCAGTTTCAGGCCAGGCCAGTGCACTTTGTCCACAGCCTGGGAAGTAGTGCATGACACTGTCCTTTGCCTGGATATAAAGGAACACTGCCTTGCCTTGTCTATTCACACAACGTTTACCTGGAGCCTCATATTCCATGTATAATCGGATTAACAACCCAATCAGAATAAACAAGTCCCATGTGACCACCTCGGTCGGAATAGACTATCGCATTCCGATTGAAATTTCATTTGGTTTAAAAGGGGTGGAACAACTGGAATACGTCCATTTGACTGAAATAAATTCTCAGTGACGTGGACGAAGACACGACTGGCTCGAGGACGACTCACTTTACCTTTTAATCGCTGAACAATGAGTCGTTCAAGCAAGTGTGTGAAAAATTTAGGAAGGAAAGTGGAGTCCACAGAAGCCCTGCAATAGTTTGGTGGCCTGTCCAGGGTGTAGTCCTGCCTCTCGCCCAATGCACGCTGGGATAGGCTCCAGCACCCTAACCCCCCCCGCTCAGGAATAAGTGGGTATAGATAATGGATGGATGGATGGATGGATGGACTCCACCAGATTATTGACTCCTGTTTAATAACTACAGAATAATTGTATTCTATTGCCATTTCTGCCTGATAGCCAGTGTAAGAACACCATCAATACAAGTATTGTACACACCATACGATGTGTGGAGTGGAGATATCTATAGAAATTTGTGTTGCGTACCTGAATGCCAGATCAAGTTAGCCAGAGTTTCTGGGCATGTCAAATAAAGATTTTTTTTTATCCGGCTGCATGCTGGTGCGTGTAAGTGCACACCTTAATCACATGGACATGCGGGTAAACCGTCCATTCGGAGTCTTCAATCAGAATTAATGTATTCGGAATGATTCAATTGTCTGCATGTAAATGTGGCTATTGTCTATTTCCTGGATATAAAAGAACGCTGCCTTGAATTGTTAATAAAGTCTTTGATACGGTAGACCACAAAATTATTTTAGGTCGACGCCCGTTGGTTTTGATGAAAATGCTTTTATTGATGTTATGAAGAGCATTCCCCAAGGCTCAATCTTGGCCCATTGTTATTCACACTGCCCATAAATTATCTTGGCTCATCAGTTACTAATAGCTCTGTTCTTTATTATGTAGATTACACTGACATTTATGTATCCGCACCCTCAGTCTAGCTTTAAATAAATTACAGGAAGATTTTTTGCCGGTCAAAGTGCTTTCGTCGGTCTTTAACTTGGTATAAACTGTACTAAGTGTTATTTCGTTATTAGGTTAGGCGAAAATTTGTAGTACAGGATGCATGTTGAAAAATTCTCAATTCAAAAAAATTCTAATTGTGTTTTCTCTATGGGCCTCAGCCAGATGCAACACAGAGCAAAACCATATATATATATTTCCTGATCACATGATCATATCTCCATGGGTTTTACATAACCGTCTGGGATTTAAACTGCCATTTAAAACTGGGGTTATTATTATTATTATTATTATTATTAGACATTTTTGTAATTAATCATGCCTTTTAGATGCGTAAATGATATATAACTGCTTTTATCCCCCTACTGTTTCTGTAAATTCAGGACACCGTTATAAAAGATAGCTCAATCCTCCATTTGCCTTTACTGATTAAATAAACGGAAAAAAAGAAGAAAAAAAAAACAGCCCTGAACTCCATGGCCATACATTTCCTCCTAGTGTGTACAATTTTTAAAAAGCGTATCTTAATTAAATTAATTCAAAATAATTAAGGACAGGTTAATCATGGTTATCTGGGAGCACTGAAATAACAAGAGATGATCATTCTCATAATTTTATAATGACAACCAATATTTGACCATTTTTTTATGTGAGGCTGGTGAGTGTGTGAGTCTTGTGGAAGTCTCACAAGACTCACGACAGGGGCGACATAGCTCAGGAGGTAAGAGCTGTTGTCTGGCAGTTGGAGGGTTGCCGGTTGTCTGGCAGTCGGAGGGTTACCGGTTGTCTGGCAGTCGGAGGGTTGCCGGTTCGATCCCCCACCCTGGGCGTGTCGAAGTGTCCTTGAGCAAGACACCTAATGCCTAATTGCTCTGGTGAATGCAAGGCATCAATTGTAAAGTGCTTTGGATAAAAGCGCTACATAAATGCAGTCCATTTACCATTTACCAAGTCACATGAAAATGAAACAGAATGCTTCATGTCCGTATAGTGTTTGGAAATGGCACAAAAAAAAAAACTTATACGACATACATTCTTATGACAATCCCATGGCGGTGACGTTGTTTTGACATTTACTTTGCCATTCAAATCATGCTATCATGAATATTTCTAAACAGACATCTAACTGCAATACATTTGCGTCCTTTGTGTCCTATACATAATATACAGTGGTCCTGTTATTTTTTGCTAATCCATGTTAAAAAAAGTGTCATTTTACCACGCTCCAAGTTCCATCTTTCCGTGAGCTCGTATAGCGTACATTTCATCAAGAGTGAGCTGTCAAAGTGAAAGCGATGTTATATGCTCGTTCTCAACGGCGAATCGCTTAAATTGGTTAACAGCGACCTCTAGCGACAGGTATTTTCGGAGGACGCCAATTTCGATGTAGCACAATAGCCACTGAGAAGATCCGTTACATTTGAGTACTGATTTTGTCCATTAAATTACTATAAAATTTCGTTCTCACTGAAATACGCTGTAATACCACCTGAGGATATATGGAGACACTCTCATAAAACAGAACAATACCACTGGGTTACAATTCAAATAGCATTTGATATGTACTGTATACCCAATTACAGTTTCCTGAAAGACAGGCAACTGTCAACTAACTCCGGCGAGAGTGAGCAGTCTTGAGCTGAACTGAAAAAAATGCATCTCAGGAGAGATGTGTAAAAACACTATACATACATTGCTGTTTAATATGCCCAGACAGTACTGCATTTCCAGATAAGAGTATGTATAACTTAATATTCTATAAGAATATTAATATTTTTGTGCTATCAATATTAGTGTTTTTTTATATTGTGTATTTACATTGTATATTGTTCTTTGCTTCCACTTTTCAACCCACATTGGCCACAGAAGCAAGCAATTTATTTTCACATTTGCTCAAGTCAAATAATAATGTTCTTTTAAACTGTGTATATTGTTCTTTGCACTTTCAAAAGGCAGGTGCATATACCTATATACCTAAATAAAACAATTATGAATATTTGTTGTGAATGAGCCGTAGTCCACTTTCATATCAAGTGCTGATTGTGCCATTTGGAAAATAATTATGATCTGTATTAAGACTTCAGAACCATCAAAATCCATTTTATAGAGACTACCTCCCTTCAGAAGTCATTGAAACAGACTATGTTGTTTTTCTCTTCCACCCATTCATCTCCCTGCTATATCATTCCATGTGAACAGGCCAGACTATGACAATTCTCACCAGCCACCACTGACAATGATATTTCATTATTTAAAAATATTGTATTAAAATGTCATTATCATTTTATATTTTAAAAATTTAATGCAATCTACACAAAATATATTTTATTTTCATGAAATGACAATATCCAGTCTCACGTTACTTGTTTCCCATTGCACATGTCTGTGTAGGCCTAAACTGTCAGACAGACGATGTAGGGATACTATGCAGGATTTCTTACTTGAAAATAGTATAATATAATCATGCTATAGCATATCTATGATGCACTGGCAATCTCAGTCTTTATGTATCTTCACTGAATTTGTACACCTTTGCCTGTGTTTGTTATTCTTAAATGTGTTCTGGACGTTTCTTAATTCTGTAAATAGTTACACTTTGCGTAAATAAACCATTTTTTTCCTAAAGAAAACTGAGTCTTCTCTGCTCAGACACAGCCTCACAACTTGGTGGCAGTGGAGGAATAGTCCAGCAGGAGGCGCTGTTGTATACACCATCTCCCCTCCACACCTCTGCCCATCCATATCCTCATCCATAGTGACACATATGGAATCTATCAAAGCATTTTTTTTTAACTTTATCTGAGAATATGTCATAGAGAAAGATAGACAGATAAGATAGATAGTTCAAAAAAATTAACTAAGATGTGTAGGATCTACTATTGTTAATTCAACCAGCAAGCAAGGTGAATTGAATGTGTTTGGTTCCACATTTTAATCAGGCTCAAGTTGGCTAAAGCCATTAACTCTTTAAGCTCTTATGTGATTTTGACATTTTTTCTTTGACCCACAGTTTTGTTTTTTGTTTTTTTACCAGTTGAACAGGTATATCCAATAGATAACCCACGTCACATGTCATGTCAAAGGTCAAGCTTAGGCTTGCATGAAATATGGATTAGCTGCAATGCCCTATAATTTTTGCTTACTAAATAAATGTGTTCACTTGAGTATGTCTCCAAAACCAAAAGTGTCAGTTCAGGTATATCATCTTAAACTGCAAGCATAGGTTGTATGGTGTAACCACATCACAGAGCCATGTCAACAGGAAATACCATTGCTTTGCATTGTATAAAAATACAGTATCAGCAGAGTACTTGGTGGGATTATGCTCAGAGAACTGAAATGGTCAAATTAAATTGTTTTCTTTTAATTTGATGACATTGCAACCAATTAAAACAATAAATTATTATGTTTAGCATTAATAAATTATAAAAGTAAATTAACATTATATATAACTATAAGATGAAACGTAATACGTTAATAAATAACTATGCATATAACTAATTTTATTTTTTGCCATGATCTGACTGATCAGGCTACAAGCTATTAAAGCAGGTGACAAACAGCCTACCAAAGTGTCATGAACTCCGATGTATCAAACGCAGTTTGGGAATAACTGTCGGTTTTGTATTGGTTGTAAAACAACGGTTGCATTCCAACAGTTATAACATCGTAGAATATATAAATAGAAACGTTTCTATTTTGTTACACGAACATTAAAAACAACACGTAACATGTTAGAATAGCACTATTCACGTCGATTTACGTCTCACTTTGTCCTCAGTTGCACGTGTCCCTGCATGGAAATACCTTTAGAATTCCCAGTAAGCGCACTTTCACTTTCACCGTCATTGGAATGAAGTATGGCAAGAAGTTGCAGTTTTACGGAAAACGTTGTACACATTTAAGAGTGGCAAGTACAGACTTGCTATATAACAAAAATAAATGATCCTACATTCAGAAATAAGAGTTATCCAACGGAGATTTAAGGGTCTGTTTTATGACACAAATTGGTGGTTTAAGGAGTTAATAAATAGTGTTATAATTACACTTACACTGCATTTTCGTGTAGGCCTATTCCGCTGTAGATTAACTGCACAAATAGATCTAGCTCAAGTCAGGTATTATTATTTAATTACATTTGATAAATACTTAATCTCACCCAAAGGCTGTAAACAAACATGCAGGGGAAATTTGGATCAATAAAGGACTGCATGCTACATGATTTCAGAAATTGAAATCTTCATCCCCATGGTGTTGGCTGGGCCATGTATTTATGTGCTTTGGGCTGATGCCTGCTCATGCATAAGAAATCTGTTTTAGAATTAACAACATTTGGCTAAGCTATTTACTGAAAACTTTTAATTCCATGCTTGCAGTAGAATGAGAGTGCAAACTGATGTTTAGGAACCCTACATTAATGGAATTATATTAAAAAACCAAATTGAATACAAAATTGCTTTACTGAAAATGGACATGTAAAATGCATAACATTTGCAATGACATCATTTGCACTTTGCAGACAAATCATTTCGAATTTTGTTATTTTGAATTTAGCTTGTTATTTAGATTTTTTTTTAGATTTTTGTCTCGATACATGTGAGCTGAATTTAATTTAGTAAATATCACACTTTGGGTAAATAAAACCTATTTTTCTCTAAAGAAAACTGCCTACTGAGTCTTTGCTCAGACAGACCCTCACATCTTGTTGGCAGAGGAGGGATAGCCCAACAGGGGGCGGTGTCATAGAGCAGTGACCTTTTCCAGTTTTTTGAGGAGGTGCCAGTATCTTCTGATACTGGAGAGAGGGAGCCACAAAAATGTATTTCTGTGTGAAGGCGTGTCTGAGGAAATTTTTCCCTGCTCCGACACACCCCCACATAAGAACATTAAAGCAAATAAAAGGCTCATGGGTTTGTTTAGATTTACTGGCATTGAGCTGGCAGACAGACGCACAGGAAAGATTATCCACTACACAGAACATTCGCTATACAGAGGAAACTGAAACAAAAAGATAAAGATGGATTGGGCCTTCTTCAAACTCGGTGTGAAGTTCATGTATTTAGTCCAGAACCTCACCATGGCGATTCTGCTCCAGATTACTGAGCTGCTGATGGAACCAGTTTTTATCTGCGAATGTAATGAGTACAGGGTTTGTTTTGTCGTCATGTACTTCACAGTACCAGCTTTTGCCTTCAGCACGTTTGCCTGGTCCCTCAAGCAGAGCGACATCTTTATGGAGCTCTGCAAGGGCTGTGGATGGAACAGTGGGGATAATAATGCTACAGGCTGCTGTAAAAAGTGTATAAATTCCCGTTGTCGCAAAGATATTGTCTCTTTCTGCAAGACACTGTACCCAGCCTTTTGCTGGGGCGTGATTCTTCTGATTGATGGAAAGTATGCGGGCTGTGCACTGTACAGCAAATGCAACAGTACAATGACGAAGGTGAACACGACGGATCCGGAAATGGTGCACGGCATGATGAGATCCAAGGTATGTATCAACAGCAGCCCCTTTCCTTTACTGAAACCTGTAACCTTTTCATCGTACTTTTATTTCCAAATGTATGTTTTGATTAAGATTGGTCCTGTGGAAGCACAACACCATCTGAATTTGTTTCCCTTTTTGCACACTGTGAAACCTGTATTAACATGCAGATAGACTGAATTCTGAAGCAGAATTTCTCAATACTCCTTCTACAGCAGTTCAAATCCCAAGTGCTATGATTCTCACAGCACTTTTGGGGGCTGTCCTGGCAGTGATATTTATTTATGATTACACAGGGCATAGCTGATTAAAAAAAACAGCTCTGGACTTACCTCATTTTAAATGATTTCTGTCCTGGTTCCTCCCTCTCACACAGATATGGGGATTGACTGCGGTTGGTGCTTTTGTGGTGTTGTATTTCATCAGCCCGTACTTGGTTTGCTGCTGCCGAAGCGATGCAGATCGGTACGAGGAGATGTACATGTCACAGCTGGAGGAAGACAGAGAGGAGTTTGCAAGGAAGTATGCAAAGACGTGCTCGGAGAGGAGACATGCACAGTGTGAGGAAAAGTTGAGAAGAGCGGAATCACAGCCTGGAGCTGCAGGTGGAGGACATCCTGGACCAGATGAATTAGATGCAGAAACAACCGTTGACATAATCAAGAAGTGTTTTGATTTCAATTTAAAATATGAATTAGACGGAAGCCCTGGCAGAGCTGAACCACAGTCCAGAGCTGCAGGTGGAGGAGATCCTGGACCAGATGAATTAGACAGAAACCTCGGCAGAGCTGAACCACAGCCCAGAGCTGCAGGTGGAGGAGATCCTGAACCATATGAATTAGACAGAAACCTCGGCAGAGCTGAACCACTGCTCGGAGCTGCAGGTGGAGGAGATCCTGAACCAGATGAATTAGACAGAAACCCCGGCAGAGCTGAACCACAGCCCAGAGCTGTGGAATGGAGTGTAGCAGCACAGTGGATAAGGAACTTTGTTTGTAAATGAAAGGTCGCAGGTTCGATTCCCGGGTAAGGACACTGCTGTTGTACCCTTGAGCAAGGTACTTAACCGAAATTGCTTCAGTATATATCCAGCTGTATAAATGGATACAATGTAAAATGCTATGTAAAAGTTGTGTAAGTCGCTCTGGATAAGAGCGTCTGCTAAATGCCTGTAATGTAATGTAATTCTGAACCAGATGAATTAGACGGAAGCCTCAGCAGAGCTGAACCACAGCCCAGAGCTGCAGGTGGAGGACATCCTGGAGCAAATGAATTAGATGCAGAAACAACCGTTGACATAATCAAGAAGTGTTTTGATTTTTCAATTAAATATAAACGTTGAATTAAAAATCCAACTCAAATTTCAGAATGATTGACAAAGCTGCTTTCCTGGTGATTGACTTCCTGTTTACTGTTTCTCACATCTTCTCCAGGTAGCGTACAGCTAAAGCAGCTCATTATAAACACATGCATAATGAACACGGCCATATTACCTGCCCAGGCTTTCTGATATTCATGACATTCCAATAACCCCTGTGCCTTACTGATTTTATAAAACAATAGTTAAACGCAATTAAAAATGTTTTTTTATTATTCATTTAAAAGCAAATGTGTTTAATTTCAGTAGTTCTTTCATAGAAATGGATGCCATGACCATCGCAATGTTTCACGGAGAAATAAAGCTAGTTTGCAAGTTGTTGCTTGTAACTCACAAGATCATTTCTTTCTTATTTGTTGGAGAGTAAAATACTTGACTGATGTTTTATTTTCTTATCTTACAATTATTACAGATGGAGATAAACACAGTTTAATCATTACCTGTGTATTTAAATCGTGTCTTTTAATCAACTGCGTATGTAAACAATGTCTTTAAATATAATGATCCGCAAATACTAATGTATTCATCAGATGTATTAACATGTATTAACACAGATTAATCAGAGTTAATCTGTGGTGTTCCTCAAGGATCAATTTTAGGGCCACTGCTTTTTGATCTCGATATGCTTCCCTTGAGCAGTATCATCAGAAATTTCCTTTCACAGCTATGCTGATGATACGCAGTTTTATGCTGCCGTGTCTCCTGGTGACAAGTATTTTAGATACTGTCTAGACAGCAGAAAACTTTTGACAGCTTAACCAGGATAAAACAGAGGTAGAAGTAACTGGGGCAAAGGCCCAGAGAGAGAAATTGGCTTCACAATTAAATTCACTGGGACTTATGTTAGATTCTGAATTGAGCTTCGATTCCTATAATAGTAATAGTAATTTATGAATCAGGAATACTCCACAGGTCCTCTTGAAGCAACCTTTTAACTGTCCCAAACTACAGAACGAAAACCTCTGGCGAGGCAGCAGTTAGATGTTATGCTCACAGTTGCAGGAATAGCCTCCCTGAAGACCAAAGAGCAGCTGAATGTCTTGATATTTTTAAACATGAGCTCAAAACTTACCTTGTTAGCGTGGCTATTTTCAGATTTTCTGTTTTGTATATGGGAACTTTCATTACTTTATCTATCCATTTATTTTAGCATTTTTAAAAAATTTTATTTTACATTTTGATGGGCACTTGTCCCCATTGTTTTATTGTTTTACATTTTTATTCTTGTCGTACATTCCTTGTTGTCGATGCCATTTGCGTTTGTATGGAAAGCATTTTGAACAGCATTTGCTTGTGTGAAAGGTGCTACATAAATAAAGTTTGATTGCCTTATGCACTGGATGCAATGCTATGTAATCTTTGGATGTTAACATTCTTGTTAAAATACAATGCATTGAAGTTACAGTATCTGTGCATGAAAACATGCAGTTTTCTATTATGCTAAATTATGATCCTATTATGACAAAGTCAAACTTCCCAACTAAGTTTTTAGAGGTAATTGCCATTCTCAATTTTACACATGCCCACTGTCATCACACCGCTGTGAGACACACAACTCTGGCTCCCCCTGTTGGTGGGAGTTTTATAAAGCAGTTTAACGTACATTCATCAATATGCCAAGTATTTTTTCTCCTGTCAGTATTTTAGGTTGTCCAGCAATACCAACTTTTTTTTCTGGTGTCTAACACATAAAATCTGGCAAATGTAAAAACAGCCTCACCCACAAATTCTTTTTTTAAATAATACTTTTATTTATCAAATTCATCTTGGTCATCTACAAATGCAAATGTGGAAGTTCACACAATTTCTTTGTCAAGGGCACAGGGAAACTTAATTTCTTTTTCCTCCAATGAAAATTTAAATAAAAAACTTAAATAAATTTATAAAATTGATAGCTTTGACAGTATTTACATCACTATGTTAGACTAGACAGACATTAGTAGTTTGATGTCTGACTGACAGTGTTTGCACTCAATGGTATGTTTCGTAGGCGAGTGTGATCGTGTCTCCCGTACGCAATATGTTGTGGTCACGTACAGTTGCATGACTGCGTCACAGCTTAAACAAGCGAGCGTCATATGCAAGGGTGAGTGGGTGAATGCCGACAGGAACTTCAGACTAAATCACCAGCTATCTCCGTTTTATCCATGTTTTATATAAACATCTTCTTGTTCTTATTTTGTACGTAGTTGGGAGGTAAAAAAAAAAAAAAAAAATCATACAATAAAATATACAAAGGGCTCACTCAATCGCCAGAAAAAGGGTAACTTTCTACTTTTCGGCAATAATTCTGGTTTCTACAAACCCAACGTAACTGAAGTGGCCGTTCGTCCAGTTTGACCAGGAAGCGAGGGAAGGACGTACGCCGCGTGGAATCTTAGCTACGTCCGTCCGTCTGTCCGGGACGGAATATACGGCAAAACTTAAGACGCGAAACGCAGACTAAAAAAATGAGTAAAAATATTCTCCATTATCAGTGAAAGCCTGGTTTTTTTTACTGCTGAATTGCATCGGTAACTTGAGGGAGGCGTTTATTAAGAATGAGAACTGTAAAATAGGGAGATCTCATTAGACTCCAGAGGACGTGGTCTGACAAAACCGGATCACTGAAAACACAGGCTTATTTACAGGATGATCCCACCACAGCACTGCAATGATCGAGCTTCAGGGATGCAGGATGACGACTCCGCCCACAATCGTGGCCCGTCAAGCGAGTTAACCAAGTTGGGGTAAAATTACAAAATGGTTGCTCACGATGTGGTCTTCTCCTTTCAACAAAGACAACGTAAAAACATCATCTTTCTCAGTGCTGACAAAACAAAAGATAAAATAGTTATGCTTTTACGCAATGCTGGTATCTACAACGGACAGAAATCACAACTATATACAAAAATAAAAAAATAAAAAAGACAACCATTTACATAAGCGAATATCGTCATTGTAGTCTTCATCCAGGGCAAAGATAATATATACAGAAAAGATCCTAGGACATAGAAAGTGTTCCCTCATTGCTATACGGACTTTACATAATGCCTGGAGGTTACCGGTCATATTAATAAGGTTATGAGATATTGTGTTATAATTTCATATAACAATGGAATCTCAGCATGCCTGCACAAATCCCCCCCCTCCAAAAAAAAAAAAAGACACCATAGTGGTATGAACCGCTGCCTCCAGTTCAAGCCCCCCCCCCAACACAAGATGGTGATTCTGCACAAGAAGCAACCAGCCACTGGTTTAATGCAATGCAAACAGAGCAGTTTGTGGCGTGTGCAAAAAATCAGTCCACAGCTGGCATTCTAGCTTATTGCTTCTTCTATGGTGATTCCGTCTCCGCATTCAAGAGGAATCTCTGCACTGCCCCCTGCAGTACAGGAGAGCTGCAGCAAGGCTTCAAATGACCAGCGACATTGCAAGCTGGGCCAGTGTGACAGAACCATCTAGAAATAGACCATTTCTTGCTGTAGGGAACACAATATGCTATGACCACATCAATGAGATTTTTTTTTAGAAAACGTTAAAAAGAGCACAGAAAACTAATGAAACATGACGGAACACCTCTAACACGTTGCATTCACACGCCAAGCCAAGTCTGTGTGGAACCCCGGTGACAACGGAAGCGTTATTGTATTTCACGTGCTCGAGAAAAGCACTAAATATCTTCTACTGGTATTTACAACAGAAAACTGAGTTGACTTCACACCTGTTTAAAGCTCTTACCGGGTCGTTTGTGATATTTGTCATGATCAGACTACCGGTGGCCCTGGGTAGAACAGGTTATATACAAACGAGATTAAAAGAAAGATTCCCCATCCCCCCCCTCCTTTTTAAAGTGTAACCTACCCTCATACAGGTCCACAAAATCATCCGAACCACAACCAATCAGGAAGTCCAATCCAAGCCGTTAAAAACCCCCGAACAACTCCAATCTGGACGTTCTGTTCAGCCCAAGGACACCATCGCGGTTGAGCGTTCACTATAAGCAAAACAAACCCGAAAGGATGGTATTTTATTATTCTTATTTCTTTGAAGTATTTAAATTTCTGTCCTGGCTTTTAAGACACGTTGGACATAAATGACATTTCTGTATCTGCAAGTGGAAGCGAATTTGGATGGGGAGGACAGGCAGTAAGGGTTAAAACCTACCAAAAAAACAAAAAAACAAAAAACAAAACCCTATAACGGAAAACATGGAAAGTCCTCATGATGGAACTGCCATGGCGACGAGCGTCGTGTTACCATGGACGCAGTGCAGCTATTCCCGTTCGCTCGTCTACCCCATGCTCTCTCTTTATCATAATTTCGCTCTCTGCTCTAAATCCCTCGCACCCACCCCCCCCACACCCCCCCTCATCTCATATCCCCCCCTCTTGAGTGATGTAGAGCTCCGTCCCCCTCCCCCTCCCGGGCAAGGGTTGCCGTGGAGACCCAGCCGCCCCGGGGTGGGTGTGGCCGTGGGCGTGGCGGCCACGGAGGGAGGTGTGGTTGCCGTGGTGATGGTGCGGGGGCGGAGCCGGGGGCGGGTCCCGTAGCGACGGCGGAACGGCGGAGGCCTTGATGGGGATGATGCGCGTGTCCATGACCTCACAGTCCACCTGCATCATCATCTCATACCCCTGAGAGGAGTTATACAGGCTCTCTGAGAGAGAGAGAGAGAGAGAGAGAGAGAGAGAGAGAGAAAGACAGAAAGAGTTAGAGATATAGTGACAGAGGGTCATAGAGAGTAGTAAAAGCTGAAGACAGAATTATTAAACTCATGTTTTTGTCCTGAAGTCCACTTGCTTATCAATTTTAACACCTAAATGTACTGCACTTTGCTCCCTGAATTATTTCCAGATATGAAACATGTTCGCACATATTACAGAGGGGAAAACCAACAAAGAGGCGAGGATTACCGTTGACAGACATGGCCGGCATCACCAGGGACATTTTGGGACGGGTGGTTTTGTTGTGGCTGATTGCTGGCAGCAGCAGGTGATCCTACAGGCGGAAGGAGCATCGGTACAGTACGTTACAGCAATGAACTCTGGGAAACTCCTCCGTGTTGGTAACAAATGACAGCCCTCAGAGTTCAAAGGTCGCGGACAGGTCCCCGCACGCCCCCCCCCCCCACTCCCCGGCTGGGCTCTCACCCGTCTGAAGGAGACCACGTAGAAGGTGTCCTCGCGTCTGTCGATGGCGTCCAGGAAGTCACTGTAGCTGACCTCTGGCCCTGGTAACACCTGCAGTTGACTGAGAGAGGGAGGGGGGGGGGGGGGCATGAGGAAGATTATTAGGGGGTCCAAGCAAGAAGTTCTGGAACCCTATTGTTATTGTTCCAATTTAAAAAAGAAATGAGAAATTCTGTCCTAAAAGTTTGCACTGAAAAAATTGTACATCATAGAGCAGTCAAATTCAGCAGGTTCCCATTCCTACCTGCCACTCAGGTAAGAAAACCTGGCCTTTGATTAGCCTGATGGTGGCACTACAGGAATAAGTTAACTTCTTGAGCTATAACTTCTGAACCGTTTGCCCAACTGTCAAAAGTCTTTCTTTACCCTCAGATTCCCTGGCTCATGGCAAACAAATTAGCCTCAGGGACCCATGATGTCTGTTATGTTGGATTTTTTTTGCAAATTTTTGAAAAATATCTTTACTTCTCCTACAAAAATGGACGGATCTGCACACAATTTGGTGTACAGCCTCCACAGACTAAGTTCCATTACAATTTTACACATAATTTTGATATGTTAAAATATGGACGAATAAGGAGCCAATAAATATTGATGCGGACATAGCTTATCAGAAACATGCTAATAACTTTTGAACGCAATGTGAAATTTATTCTTATATTTATGTATTTTTTATCATAGCTGCCCTTGCGTAATCACTGTTATTATTGTTACTGTGTACGTGCACATTTAACGTGATTAAAATTTCAGGGACACAAAAATTGAGGGAGGCACAAAAAACAGTCTATGGTAGTAGTAAAGGCTGATGGGAAATGTAGTCATCTCACCTTTCAATGGCACGATGGGCCTGGATGGGCAGATACCTGGAGAAGTTTGCCTTTCTCAGCTGTGCCTTCTGAGAAGAGAACAAATGGATCTTTGCACAGAAACAATACGAATGCACCTACACACCTATAACAGCTTTATAAAGTGCTAATAAACGTATAATAAATGCTTTATAAAGGTTCTTGTGTGGAGGAGGTGTTGTAACAATGGCATTACACTGAAGGTAAGATTTCCGTTTATAAATGATTTATTACTGCCTGAGTGAGGTGTAGCATCACACGGTAGGTAAAACACGCAGCAGGAGGTGCCATTTCTGTACCTGAGCGATTTTAGCTTTCTTGGCAATCTTGGGCTTCCCCCCCGACTTCTTCCTGTCGATCTGGTGCCTGTGAACCCAGCCCCTCAACTCATCTGCCAGCCTGCGTGAGCAGAGCACCCCAAAATACACATAAACACACAGAGCACCCCAAAATACACGTAAACACACACAGCACCCCAAAATACCCTCACACACCCCAAAATACACAAACACACACAGCACCCCCAAAATATCCACACAGCACCCCAAAATACACATAAACACACACAGCACCCCAAAATACAGTTATACACCCCAAAATACACATAAACACACACAGCACCCCAAAATACAGTTATACACCCCAAAATACACATAAACACACACAGCATCCCCAAAATACACAAACACACAGAGCACCCCAAAATACACAAACACACACAGCACCCAAAAATACCCTCACACACCCCAAAATACACATGAACACACACAGCACCCCAAAATACAGTTATACACCCCAAAATACACATGAACACACACAGCACCCCAAAATACAGTTATACACCCCAAAATACACAAACACACACAGCATCCCCAAAATACACAAACACACAGAGCACCCCAAAATACACAAACACACACAGCACCCCAAAATACCCTCACACACCCCAAAATACACAAACACACACAGCACCCCAAAATACACATAAACACACACATCACCCCAAATGCAGTTATACACCCCAAAATACACAAACAGGCACAGTACCCCAAAATACAATCACACATCCCAAAATACACTCTCACACCCCAAAACACACACACACATGCCAAAATAGACTTAAACAGAGCCCCTCCAAAATAACCTTACAAACGCGCGCACACACACACACACACAGACACACATACACACACACACACACACACACACAGACGCACACACACACACACACACACACACGCACACACACACACACACACACACACACGCGCGCGCACACACAACGTGGTCTCTGACCTGAGAGACTCAGAGCGGTTGAACTGCCTACAGTCCGTGGCACTGAAGTACCGGTCAATGTCCTGCAGAACCAGGTCCTTGACGTCGCTGAACACGCTGCTCTGGTTCCTGCGGATACAGCAGGATCAAGAGGCAATTAATACACGAGCACATCACTGAACACACAAGCACATCACTGAACACGCAAGCACATCAGTGAACACACAAGCACATCAGTGAATGCACAAGCACATCACTGAACACGCAAGCTCATCACTGAAGACGCAAGCATATCACTGAACACGCAAGCACATCAGTGAATGCACAAGCACATCAGTGAACACACAAGCGCATCACTGAACACACAAGTCTGGCAGGGTTCGATTCACGCCGACAAACTTCCTGAACACTTAACCCATAAAAAGGGTAGCCAAGGAACACCAGCCATGGCGTTCTGACTGTTGCTACGCGTTGCCGTCGTGGAAAGTGGAAACTGACCTGAACTGGAAGGAGACAGGGGAGTCTCTCTCCTCCCCCTCCTCCTCACTCTCCGGCCTCTCCTCCTCCACTCCCTCGCTCCCTTCCCGGCTCCTGCTCTCCTGGGGCAGCTGCAGCAGGTGCCTTCCCGTGTGAGGGACCGCCCCTTCCTGTAACCCAGTCTCCAGCTTCCTGTCCGTGATGCTGGAGGCAAACGGGGAGAAGACGTGTAATTCCTCGCGCTTTAGCCTCGCATCATCCAATCAAAATGCGTACAATTAGCCCTATCAGAGCATGTCTAGACTACCCAATCACAGCATGTCTACACTACCCAATCAGACTGCGTCTACACTGCCCAATCAGAGTGCGTCACACTGCCCAATCAGAGTGCGTCCACACTGCCCAAGCAGAGGATGCCTAGACTACCCAATCAGTGTGTCCACACTGCCCAATTAGAGCATGTCTAGACTACCCAATCAGGGTGCGTCTACACTGCCCAATCAGAGCATGTCTACACTGCCCAATCAGAGTGCGTACACACTACCCAATCAGGGTGCGTCTGCACTGCCCAATTAGACCATGTCAACACTACCCAATCAGAGCATGTTCGTGCCTAATCAGTGCATATCTAAAATGTTGCACGCAAACAGGTTTGTCTCCATGTTTTTTTTCCCAGAAACATATTTACACTCAAGTCATTCTGCAGTGTAATTTTGTGTGCCAGGTCAAATGGAGATCAGATGAATGGAAGAATTGACAGACGGATGGAACGATAAAGCAGGTGAAGGGGTGAAGTGACAGACGGATGGAACGATAAAAAGCAGGTGAACGGGTAGCTCATTCTTTACCTGACGGGGCCAAAACTGAAGGTGATGAACAGCAGAACCACCATGATGCAGAACACCCTCTTACTATTGCTGGAGTCACCCCCCTGAGAGAGAGAGAGGGAGGGAGAGAGAGAGGGAGGGAGGGAGGGAGGGAGGGAGGGGGAGAGAGAGAGAGAGACAGACAGAGAGAGAGGGAGAGGGGGAGGAAGGGAGGGAGAAAGAGAGAGAGGGAGGGGGAGAGGGAGAAAGGGAGAACGAGACAGAGGGAGAGAGACAGAGGGAGAGAGAGAGACTGTCAAAATACTATCATGACCGTTTTATATTGAGATGGCATTTAAGCAGACGTATCACACCATACGTGATCACCACAATCAGGAACCACGGTAACAGCACTCTGGTAACTCCCGCCTCCCGCCATACCCTGCCCCGCCCCGCCCCGCCCCGCCGACCTCCTCGGTCCCGGCCAGCCCTGCCCCCCCGCCCCCCCCGCCCCGCCCCGCCCCGCCCCGCCGTACCTCGGTCCCGGCCAGCCGTTGGCGCAACGCCTGGTTCTCCCTGCGGAGGCGCTCGTTCTCCCGCTGCGCCTCCCTCAGCTGCGCCTCCAGGCTCTGCAGGTACTCCTTCTTCTTCCGGCGCGACTGACAGGCCGACTCCCTGTTCTTTATCATCCTCTGCTGCCGCTTCAGAACCTTCATCTGGGGGGGGGGGGGGGGGGGAGAGAAAGAGGGTCAGGGTTCAACTGCCAAAAGCATACACAACCAACAGAAAAATAAATACGTAACTTTTAAATTTAAAACGTCTCTCCCTAAATTCAGAGAAAAGACTGACAGATCACCAGCGTTGCTGGGGGAGGGACCCACAGCGCCACAAGCTGCTCAGTAGGTGGCAGAGTGCCACAGCCTGAGAGACAGTGAGCAGGAACCTCCACCATGACAGTGTCCCTAGCACAGGGAACATAGACCCTAACATGTTTAATAGTATGTTGCTTACATTTTTACCTTTTTAAGATTACTGCTGCTTATCAGCATTAGTATCACTACTAGGTAGCAACACCTAGGTAGCATTTGGACTTGAATTTGAGAGACAGCGGGAGGGGGGGGAAGAGATGTAGAGAGATCAAAAGAGAGAGAGAAAGAGAGCAAAAAGAGAGACAGAAAGAAAGCAAGAGGGAAAGAGGGAGGGGGGATTTGGGGGAGACAGAGGTAGAGAAAGAAGGGGGGAGGTGTATGTTCTTTATATGTTCTTTTCTGTGCTTTTGGCAACATAAGTTGTATGTTATCATGCCAATGAAGCATTTTTGAATTGAATTGAACTGAGAGAGAGAGGGGGGATTGTAGGGGAGAAAGAGGGGGAGAGAGCGAGAGAGAGAGAGAGAGAAAGGCAGGAGAGAGATGGAGGAAGAGAGTGAGAGAGAAACAGAGCCCTATATGCAGCGGACTCTGGCTTTGAGTTCACAGTGCAACACAGTCAGTCTAACAGTCACTCACATCAATGTCACCGCAGCTGCCCCCAGGCAGAGGGGATGCTGGGATAATGGGCTTGGCAGGCGGCGGAGCGGCCGGGCTGGCGCAGTGATGCATGCTGGGAGACACGGGCTCCACCTTCACGATGGCGGCGGGGGCGGAGCCCAGACAGACGGACTGAGAGAGGACCACTGCCATGGAAACGGAGAGAGTGAGAGAGAGACACGCACGCACAAATAATACACGCACGCACGCACAGTACTCTCACACACACACACACACACACACACAGACACGCACAAATAATACACCCACACACACACACACACACGCACAAATAATACAACCACACACACACGCACAAATAATACACCCACACACACACACGCACAAATAATACACCCACACACACACACACACACACACACACACGCACGCACAAATAATACACCCACAGACACACACACACGCACAAATAATACACCCACACACACACACACACTCACGCACAAATAATACAACCACACACACACACACGCACAAATAATACACCCACACACACACACGCACAAATACACCCACACACACGCACAAATAATACAACCACACGCACACACGCACAAATAATACACCCACACACACACACACACACGCACAAATAATACAACCACACACACACGCACAAATAATACACCCACACACACACACGCACAAATAATACACCCACACACGCACGCACGCCCACAGTGTCCACACAGACACTTACGCAGCGCGCACACACACACACAATACACGCACGCGCAGTATACACATAGAGCAGAAAGCGCACTTCCAGCCAGTGGCCAGCAGGGAGCAGCAGTGCACAAACCTGGCCGCTTCTGGTCCATGGAGGGCAGGCTCTGCAGGAGGAGGGCCTTAGCAGGGGCGGGGCTTGGAGTGACTGGCATAGCGGCCACACCCACTGGGCGGGGCTGGATGGGCAGCTTGCTGCTGAGTATCGAGTTGGCCTTCAGGGTGGAAGGAGAAGGCAGGACTGGGAGGAAGGCGAGGGAGAGGAAGGTGGAGGTGAGCAAGGACAACTTCAAACCTCAGACAGCTCAACTAAATCTTAGTCTGTCCCCAGGCAAAAACTATAATTTCCATCAATGAAAAATGACACGAGATTTTCCCTGGTTAAACTATGCAGCGTAAAAATTAGCATTTGTGAGCCACAGGGATACCATCGACTTCAGCGTTGGAAACGCAAGACTACCTGTGGCAGGGGGCTTCTTCTCAACGCCGTTGTGCGATTGGTGTTCCTGTGGTTGCGGTTGTGGTTGCCGTGGTTGCGGTTGTGGAGAGGGGGTGACGGTGACTTGGACCGTTCCCAAGGGCGGGGACAGGACGTCCCCAAACATGTAAGGGGGGGTCGGAGGGTTTTCCCCTTTAACTGTCACCTGAAAGAGAACAGGAGAGAGAATTTAACACAATTACAGAGAGAGCAAGAGAGGGTTAATACTATACAGTGCATTAACACTGCACTAAGACAGGGTTAATGCAGTATATACACACTGACTGGACACTACAGTACATTAACACTGCACTGAGAGGGTTAATACAGTACATACACACTGACTGCACACTACAGTACATTAACACTGCACTGAGAGAGAGGGTTAATACAGTACATACACACTGACTGCACACTACAGTACATTAATACTGCACTGAGAGAGAGGGTTAATACAGTATATACAGACTGACTGCACACTACAGTACATTAACACTGCACTGAGAGAGAGGATTAATACAGTATATACACACTGACTGAACACTACAGTACATTAACACTGCACTGAGAGAGGGTTAATACAGTATATACACACTGACTGGACACTACAGTACATTAACACTGCACTGAGAGAGAGGGTTAATACAGTACATACACACTGACTGGACACTACAGTACATTAACACTGCTCTGAGAGAGAGGGTTAATGCAGTATATACACACTGACTGGACACTACAGTACATTAACACTGCACTGAGAGGGTTAATACAGTACATACACACTGACTGGACACTACAGTACATTAACACTGCACTGAGAGAGAGGGTTAACACAGTTTGCACATTAAAAAAAATAAATACATAATTTACTCTGACTGGCCAGGAAAGTAATTTAATTTCTGCTGAACCCTCCCTGATCTGCACACAGCTGTGTCTGGCCCAAGGGCCCCCCCCCGCTCCTCCCCCCACCCCCTTCGTCTGGTAACAGTGCAGCAGGACTGACCTGTACCTCCGGGAGGGAGCAGTCAGAAGCCAATGAGGAGGCTGGGGACAGAGGCTCCGCCTTCACTTGGAACACTGCAACACAAGAACACAGCTGGTGTCATCGCCATGGGAACAGGGGTCACGCCAGTGCCGAGGGTTGGCTCAGCTGTGCACACATTAACTGGCAGCCAAAAACAGGCTACTTTTCTGAAGCTCACTTCCTGGTCTTGTTGAGAGACACTGCTCACTAGCGCCAGTGCGGTTGGCTCCAGCAGAGGTGTTTCAGCCACCCGTTTACATGGTAACTATACAGTTAGTCAAAACCCAAAGTCAATGCATTAGGTGTTTTATTCTTTGTCTAATATCTCCCCATGTGCTAATTTGTTAAGTTATTGTGCTATTTGGACAAGATATTTTGTGGACGAATCAGGGGTCACTGCATCTCACTTAGTAGACGACCGGACTTCAAGTCCCTGCTGCACAGTCTCTGGCTCCAATTGGTACAACATGGCATAGATCGCAAACTACACTTCCCAGACTCCAAAGCGCTTTTCACCAAGCCCGTGGAAAGCCAACGGGTGACGTCACAGCCATTTTGCCCGTATTTCTTCCTACACTTTATGGCACACAGACATGCGACAGGCTGTTAGACAGCTGGACTTGGAGAGCCATCAGAGTGCTGTTTGAGCTTTAGGGTGTTGCTGTCCTAAGCAAGAGCAAAGGTCCTTAACCTGAACTGGTTCAGTAAATATTCCACTGAACTTGTGGGGGGGGGGGGTGTTCTAAACAAACAAGCAACGTGGTGGCGAACACAATGCACCATGGGAGATGTAGGCACCATGAAGACTTTCCTGACAGTTCAGTCCTAAGAGGATCACTTCACAGTGTTCACAGAACGACAGTGTGCAAAGGTTCTGAACTTCATCTGGGTCGGAAACCCACAACCCTGGGTCACAAGCCAGCCACCTAAAACCGCAGTTCTGACCTCCGTCGTTCAGCTTAATATTTTATCATGAGTGAAGGAGGGGAGAGGGGGTAGGCCAAGGTCAGAGAAAACACACACACACACACACACACACACATGCGCACACAGACTCACACATATACACGCATTCACATTCACTACACACTCGCAAAGCGAGGAATGGCACTTACGCATGTCAACAGGCAGGGACTGAACGATGGTCCTATCCTCCTTTAAAACAGGAATGTCACCTTGAAAGAGAGAGAGAGACAGACAGAGAGTCAGACACAGAGAGAGAGAGAGACCGACAGACAGAGAGAGAGTCAGACACAAAGAGAGAGACAGACAGACAGACAGAGAGAGAGAGAGAGAGAGAGACAGACAGACAGAGAGAGTCAGACACAAAGAGACAGACAGACAGAGAGGGAGAGAGAAAGAGAGAGGCAGACAGACAGAGAGAGTCAGACACAAAGAGACAGACAGACAGAGAGAGAGTCAGACACAAAGAGACAGACAGACAGAGAGAGAAGCAGAGAGAGAGACGGAGAGAGGGAGACAGAAAGAGAGTCAGGGAGAGAGGGAGAGTGGGAAAAACAGAGAGAGACAGAGAGAGACAGAGAGTGTGCTGATATCAGTCTGCAGTAAGCGCTGATATCAGGCCAATATCACAGACCTATCAGAAAGCCATTTCCTCATGAGGGCCATAGGTCAGCAGGGCAAAGCAGCACAGCTTTGCTGCGCTTCAGAAGCTCTTTCCCCTTCACTCACGCTCACGCTCACACTGAACCGAGGGAAACTCAAACACACAACAACAAACTAAACTGCCGTCCATTTAAAAAGAAATACTCAGCTGAGAATCTCTGCACACCTGGCAAATTCACCTACGGGAGGATAACGTGTGAAAAACACCCTCACATACTGAACTAAGTGCTTATTTTTATTTCATTTTTTTGGCTGGTACGCCTTTGTCAGGGAAACGTTACTACTGAGCCAAACGTATGCCCTCGTTCAACGCAACAGGAAAGGAACAAGTTAACTTCACGCAGCAGATCAGGTGTGCAGGGCCTTTTTCCAATCGCGCCCCACCCCCGCCCGCTCTCTACCTGTGAGAAGGTCGTCGTCGTCGCTGGGCTGTTTCCATGGCAACGCGGGGTCGTGGGGATCGAGGCACGTGGTGAGGTCGTTGTTGAACTGTTGGGGCGGGAAGGAACGAGGAGCGATACGGGGGGGGGGGGGTGAGACGGTGAGATCGGTCGGCAGGACAGAGGTTCCTCGTCCAAACACAGCATGGCACCCGCAAAGCAACTCAATGTTTTCAACATTAGGAACCGTCTCTACAGTATGGCACCATTACTATACGATACATTAAATCGCACGAGAATTCATATAGCGTCCCTTCTTATTCTATGTACCACATTTCTGTCACATCGGCACGATGTCCGATTTAAGTGTTTTACCACTTCCACAAGACCTGGGTCAAATACTGTACGTATTTGCTTTGGATTCAAATACTTTTCTATGCATTACTGATCCTGTCTGTCATACTGGAACTGATGAAATGCTCTCAAAAATTGCAAACCCCGCCTTCTGGTCATACTGGCAGGCTCAATTACGCCAGACAAGAGCACAGAAAAGTATTTGAATCCAAAACAAATAGGTATTTGACCCAGGTCTAACTTCTACAGGCAATAAAGTGGACAGGTTAAATTGCTAAATTGTACAGCACATTGAGTGTACGAAAGGCGCTTTACAAATAAAGTTTATTACAAAATAAACAAAGTTTATTATGCAACACGGTCAGCGGCAGGGAGGAAGCCCAGCTGAGACAACACAAAATGGCCGCCCCCCACCCGGTGCACTGTAAAAGGGGGCGGAGCCAGAGGGCGATCTGTGGTTTCGCGGTCCTCACCACGGTGTCGTATGCCAGCTGTTTGGTGAACTCCGCCTCCTCCCCCTCCTCCATGCTCTCGCACTGGTACAGGCAGGCATCTGCAATACGGACAGATGGACAGAGAGACAGAGGGAGAGAGAGAGAGACGGGTGGACAGAGAGAGAGGGAGAGACAGAAGAAGGGAGACACACAGACAGACACGGTAGAGAGAGAACGACACAGAGGCTGATCACCAGACACCGGTTTGTTTAGACACCACCCGGCTGTCACCACGCCCTGGGTATCAACCCTGCTCTCACCGCACCTGGAACCTACCTGGCACCTCCCTCCAGGTGACAGATCACTGCTCCGAAAAACAGGCAGAACGCCTTAGGCCCCCCCATCGCCTTGGGGGGGGGGGGAACGCAAAGGGACTAATTTCTCAGAAAATGCCGCACCTGGCCTAATCTCAACGCGCCAGAGCCCGGCGTTCTCAAAACATTCCTAACCTTCAAACGCCATTAGCGCGATTAGATTCAAGTCCGGGGCTGGAAAGGCCTTGGACACAGCGGGAACTGGGGGGGGGGGCGGGGCGGGCACGGGGGGGGGGGGGTTGGGCAGCACCTGTCACTTCACATTACCTTGCAGTGTATTTTGGAAAAAGTGAACCAGTTTCCCCAGCGGAAGGGATCGATCTCCCTTTTTGAACCCTCCCACGCACTAATGTTCAGTTCCTTCTCCACACGGCTGGAGGCTGTCGTTGTGAATCACACTGCGTTTCCAGCACACCATGACAACAAAGGCATCTGAAACCGGGTGAAGCATCACCTCTGGGCGTACCGTGATCGGCAGGCGGGGGGAACACCCAATCAGAGCTCCTGAAACCTGAACTACTGACACAGGAGAGCCATCCCAAGAAACTCCTAGAAAAATCAATAAGTGACGAGGAACTAGGCCTACATCTGGCAAAAGATGCACAACCGAAGGAGGTGGGCGGGGCTTCAGAGGCTTCAGGAACAAACAGTACCATGAGTACACTGCAATTGGCCGACTGGAAATCTCCAGCCGTTTTTGGAATCATATCTAAATGTGGAATTACCGTACACATAAATAGCGTGAAATACAATTAAATTCCTTCCGGCCAAAACCTAAAGATGACGGGGAAGAAATTTCAGGACTGCCAATCCAATTATGACATCAGTTGCCAGAGAAAAGAATTGTTGCAAGTTTTATTATAGAATTATTATGAAGCTACGATTGAGGAGGACAGGTGTCTAAATCCGGGTTTCATTTCATGGAGTCATTCAATAGCGCCTCATACCCATCGCCACAATAAAGAAGAAAGAATAATTCGTTAAAGATCTTCTAGAAAAGCTTCCTGGTAGATTAAAAAAATTCAGATAATATTAGTAGCCGCTGCCTCGAGCAGAATAAGACATATTGCTAATCATAAACGGCCAAATTAAGTAATGGGTAGGAATAATACACTACATGCAAAATTATTAATAGCCCATACACCAGAATGCTTGCTAATGTTCTGACAAACTACTCGTTTGCAAGCAGTCACTTGTAACGTTAGCCGCCGGAATATGGTGACAGGAACTAAAGAACCATGTCAGGAAATAATGTACGCGATGCTTCCGTATATAGATATAAATTAATAATGACCGACAGGGCCTCCATTTCACAGTTCAGTGTTAAAATATGAAATACGAACATTTTGAGCAGCCAAGTGCACGTTTGTATATAATAGTCTAATAATAGTAATACTGACAGAAATACATAGCAGAGATGCAGGAACTTGCACTTGGACGCAGCCTTAACCATTAATGAAGCCAATTCATTTTTAAGCTTTCCACCTTGTTGAAAGTAAACAACCAGCCGAGCTCGTTATTAATTTTAGATGGACAAACGTTTCAAATTACAATTAGCTTCACGGTCCGTTATTTTAAATCATAAAACTAGAATGCTCCCATGTGAATGTTGACTGGACAGCGTGAAGGCTTCACGTCGTAACGTTAACTTACACTGAGTCAACATTTCCGGTTAGCCACATAGCCTACTCTCAGCGACAGCAAATGTACATCAGAACAGCATCATCTTTCGATATAGCACTGAAAATCTTTTTCAATTCCAAAATCCAAGGTAAAAACCACTTATCAGACAGGTAGATTTAAAAAAAAATGTGTATATGCACCCAGCGAATTCTCGTTAGAGCTACATCACATATATTTAGCCTGGTACTAGCTATATTATGCTTTGTACGACACACCAACCCACTGAGGTCGCTGGTCAGCTAAAACACATTTCACTCGCAAATACGATTCACCCCGAAAAGGCAGTTAAATCGACATTCATTCTTAAAGATTTTTAGTTTTCTAACTGCCAGGATACTCACCCCAGTCCTCGCTGGTCAAAAGGTTATCAGCGAAGAAACGACTATCCAAATCAGACAGCAACTCCGTCATAGCCACGCCGGGAGTTAGCAGTATAGCCAAGATCACAAACCAGACAGAAACTCAAATCGCTTGCCCCAATCACATCGAGTAAGTGTTCATATGCCCGAAACGAACATGTGCATTAAATAAAAGAGCACATTTATTGACAACTGTGTAATGCTTGTGGGCAATTCGGTTCGATTATTCCCGTATTTCAATCGTGTTCTCCAGACCGTCTTCCATCTGACTCGCACAAGGAAATATATTGTTCACCGCAATCCTCCCCCAAATGCCGGTGTCGTCCAATAGCTGGAAAAACATTTGAAGATGGACAACGTATACTACCATTCAGATCTAAGACACACTCTCATTGGCCAAAAAGAAACCCTATCTGTAAGGGTGGGTGCTCTACAGATGATATGACACAATCAGGCTTGCCAGCGTTGAGTGACGGAACAGTGCTCCAATAGAAATACAAATTGTGCTATTTAACTCCAGATTGACGGTGAATTTCACCAATTATAAATCTAAACATATTGAAGTGGAAAAAGTACATTCTTTTTTTGCTTTCGTAAGAATGTGGATATCACCAGATACGTGATGTTGTTTTTCATTTAAGTTTGTTATGACAAGAATGGGCATATTTATCCAGTAATCGTCTTTTTAAAATCACAGTGTCGTTTATTTTCGCAGCATTGTGTGTGAGTATGTACAGGTCACAATTCTTCACTCGTGATCGAGACAGGTTGTTGCATAACTTGAGAGCACATGAGGACACGATTGTTTTCAGATTTTCATATATTTAAATTTTAAAGTAAAATCAATGACTGTACAACGTACATCACCTAAGGATACATTCATAGTCAAGTCATTAAAACTCCACAAACCACTAAGGATCGAGGTATTGGAGTAAGTATACCCTGTATTCCAAAGAGAGTTCAGTGGTCGCGCTCCATCCATCGATGTACCGGAACTTCAACACTGCGACCGGATCTCCTTTACGAAATGAATAAAATGGTTGGCGTACACAGACACTGTAGATCTTGGGCGTGCTACTCCCTCCGTTTGGTAACACAGTGAGTCGGAAGTCAGATGTATTTTCGGATCTGCAGGGCTTAGGTAGAACCTATTTTTTACAGTCTCTGGGTAGAACAATCGTCGTATAGCCAGTTATCTGTCTTTCCCTTTCCCCCTTAGAAGCAGGCAGGTACTTTCTTCAGTGTAGCAGGGCGTGTTCGTCTCTTCAGGGAAACTGATATGTCAGATGTTATTGTGTGATAAATAAAATCATCAATAAAATAGCACGGAACAAATAAACTGGTAAAGATGTGCTTTTGTTTAAGCAGTCCATCGGGAAAACATACTTAAAGCTTGTAAGCGAAACGTGTACAGGTGTAGCTAAAAGAACACCAACCTCAGGTATCTACACTGGTTAATTGAGAAATGGAAAGACTTACCATTAGATGTTCCCGGCGAGACAAATGGTAATAGAAGGCAATCAACTGCAATACTGAGCAGGAGTGAAAGCAGGGTTATGTCCTATGGGCTTTATTTATACATTTTAAGCACAGTCCCAGGTCTCCAAAAGAAACACAGTGCGATAAATGGTTAGTGATGTACATTCATAAGGAAAAGTAGGTGGCATAATAACTCATGAAGAATTAAGAATATGTAAAATTATGGGGGCTGGGAGGGGGGGCGGATTGCTCCACAACTGTTCTCCATACTCTGGGGTAAGGAGCAGCAGTGGGTGGGAACTTTGGCTAACGGAGTGGGCGTTCACCATGGGTCAGTACTAGACTACCTATTTAGCTGGGGTGGAGTTTGGTGGGGGGGGGGGGGGTGCAGTGCTTGTGCTGCAGGTTAGGTGGCGCTGAAGAGGACGGTGCTTTCGAGTTCAGCCAGGTCGGAGTTCTGCAGGGAGTCCAGGAGGGTGAAGACTGAGCTCTGCGACTCGGGGCCGAGGAAGAGAGCGCCGTTGTTGTCTTTTTGGTCGAGGCCGACTTCCCGTTCGGGTGTCTCCAGCTCCCCGGAAACCCTTCCAGCCGACGCCAGCCGTTCTCTGAGCTGCTCCACCTCCCTCGCCAAAATCTCCACCGGGTGGCCAGGCAAGGGTGGGGGGTGGGAGAAGGCCTGGGGACGGAAATACACACTGTCCCAAACACACTTACCGAACACACTGACCAAACCCTAAATTACACCACGTAGGGGACCAAGGCACAGCCCCTTAACATCAAACGTCCACCAGCATCTTTCACCGTGGGTACGATGTCCTTCTTCTGACACCGAACCCACCGCTGGTGCGTGTGGCCAAAAATTTTTTTCAATTTTGGTCTTTTTGACGATAGAACCTAATTTCTACTGACGTTCAGCCATAATAACACAAATTTATAAAGAAGTTGTACGTAGGCGCATTATATTACAGGAATTTTGCAGACATTCTTATCCAGAGCGACTTATCCATTTTTACATGGATGGATGGCATTTTACATACTTGCATGGATGGCATTCATTTATACAGCCGGATATATATACTGAAGCAATGAAGGTTAAGCACCTTGCTCAAGGGTACAGTGGCAGTGTTCTAGAAAGGAATCGTCACTCTGGATTAATGCTTCTGCTGAGCGATTGTGATGTAATATCCTAATGTTTTCCCTGTTGTTGTGTCTAATGAAAAAAGTCAGTGTACTAAGCTTATACTTCACTGATGCCCATGTTAGGTACAGTTTGTAACGTGCGGTTTCAGCCGTGGTTTCAGAGTCATTTTCCAGTAATCTTTGCGGTTTGTGATCAGTGGTTGGGATTTTGTGTGCACCTGTGCCTGGAGCGCCCCCCGCAGGTAGCAGGCCCTCCATATCCCCACGCAGGGGCTGAAGAGGAGGGGCAAAAGAGGCTCCTGGGGGCCGGAGGGGGGCGTGGCCACGCCCGTCAGAAGCCGCTCCAGTCCCGCAGAGCTCTCCGGGGGCGGGGCCAGGCGGTGGTTCCTTCGGGCGGGGACCGAACTGGCTCCGCCCATGACCCCGCCCCCGCCGCCACGCCAGGGCAGGAGGAAGGAGGGGGAGGAGAATCCACCCCGGGACAGGAGGAATACACGTCCCGGGGCCCCATCACTCTGAGAGAAAGAGAGAAAGAGGGAGGGAGGGAGAGAGAGAGAGAAAGAGGGAGAGAGTGAGGGCCAAGATAATAGAGGGAGGAAAGCGTATTGAGAGAGGAGGGGTGGGTTGGGAGGGGAACACAGAGAGAGAATGGAGGGGAAAAGGAGGAGAGAGATGCACAGAACTAGCTGATTATACATGTATATTTTCGGAATGTCTCAGACTCACTTGGAATGTCTCAGACTGGCTCAGACTCTTTCAGAATGTCTCAGACTGGGTCAGACTTTCTCAGACTGGCTCAGACTGGCCCAGACTCTCTTAGATTCTCTCAGACTCTCAGAATGGCTCAGACTGTCTCTCTGCTCTTACCTGGCTCACAATGAGGTCCCCATTCAGTACAGGAAGGGGCACGGTGTGCATGGCCACAGGATGTGTGAAACGTTCCCGCCTCTCAGGACTGTACCACAGGGCCCAATCCCACACAGGGGGGAAGGGTGGGTCCATAGGGTAAGAGTCGCCAGCCAGCCCCTCCCTCCAGCCATTTATGGGCGTGTAGCTCTGGGGCAGGTGCTGAGGGAGATACCAGTGACATTTTCACACATGGGGGGCAGGGAATCAGGGAAAAAGAGTGCAAATGCCTGTCTGTGTATATGTGTGCGTGTGTGTGTGTATGTATGTGTGTGTGCGTGTGAGCGAGCGTGTGTGTTACCTGTGAGCGGCGACTCCTCTCTCTCTGGCAATCATGCAGGTAGGTGCAGTACAGTGGCAGGTGTGTGCTGTCCTGCAGGACCAGCAGGTACTCCTCAGTCAGCTGGAAGGAGGAGGGATACGTGGCCACAGCTGCTCACACACAGTCCCAGAACAGCGGAAAGGGAGCCTGGGAAACAACAGGGACTTACAAAACTGACCTAAATACAGGGGACTTACACACTCACTACATATACAGGGACTAACACCATACTAACAGGGGACTTACACACTCACTACATATACAGGGGACTTACACACTCACTACATATACAGGGGACTTACACACTCACTACATATACAGGGGACTTACACACTCACTACATATACAGAGGACTTACACACTCACTACACACACTGATACACACACACCTACACACTCGCTACACACACACACACTCACTACACACACTGACACACACACACGCAAACTACACACTCACTACACACACACACACACACACACACTCACCACACACATTCATTGCTCACTACACACATTCATTACTCACACACACAGATGCACACACACACACACACACACACACACACACACTCATGCAGGAATCTCAGCGTGCAGCGCTCACCTCCTCCCGTTCGCGGTCACGGTGGCGGTAACAGTTTCCCCGGCTGAGGAAGGGGTGTCCAGCCGCCACCCACTCCTTCTGCACCAGCCCCTGGAGGCCCTGCCGCGTGCGGCAGTGCGGGTCGCTCATGACCTGGACCAGGCTGCACACCACACAGTTCATGTCCCGGTCCTCAGGCTCTGCAGACGCACAGGGCACAGTGCAAATCACAGCGTGGTCAAAATCACAGTGTGGTCACAGTGCAAATCACAGCGTGGTCAAAATCACAGTACAGTCACAGTCTAAATCACAGCGTGGTCACAGTCAAAATCACAGTGTGGTCACAGTGCAAATCACAGCCTGGTCAAAATCACAGTACAGTCACAGTCTAAATCACAGTGTGGTCACAGTCAAAATCACAGTGTGGTCACAGTGCAAATCACAGCATGGTCAAAATCACAGTACAGTCACAGTCTAAATCACAGTGTGGTCACAGTCAAAATCACAGTGTGGTCACAGTGCAAATCACAGCGTGGTCAAAATCACAGTGTGGTCACAGTGCAAATCACAGCGTGGTCAAAATCACAGTACAGTCACAGTCCAAATCACAGCGTGGTCAAAATCACAGTACAGTCACAGTCCAAATCACAGCGTGGTCAAAATCACAGTACAGTCACAGTCTAAATCACAGTGTGGTCACAGTACAGTCACAGTCAAAATCACAGCATGGTCACAGTCAAAATCACGGTGTGGTCACAGTCAAAATCACAGTGTGGTCACAGTACAGTCACAGTCAAAATCACAACGTGGTCACAGTACAGTCACAGTCAAAATCACAGCGTGGTCACAGTACAGTCACAGTCTAAACCACAGCATGGTCACAGTACAGTCACAGTCTAAACCACAGCATGGTCACAGTACAGTCACCGTCTAAACCACAGCATGGTCACAGCACAGTCACAGTCTAAACCACAGCATGGTCACAGTACAGTCACCGTCTAAATCACAGCCTGGTTACAGTACAGTCACAGTCCAAATCATAGCATAGTCACAGTCCACTCACAGTGCAAATTACAGAATGATCATATCACAGTCACAGTCCAAATCACGGCACAGTCACAGTCCAAATTACAGCATGATCACAGTACAGTCTAAATCACAGCATGGTCACAGCATGAAACGGGGATATTTTTTATTGTCTTTAAAGACATGCACTACTGCCCATGTACAAGTCCATGGTACAAGGTTTATGTCAGGCTAATATATAATAGTAAGAAACACTGTCACCCAGTGGTAAAAAGTGGAAGTGAGCCGCCTCTATCCAAACTGCATCTGGAAGACCGATTCCACCAACTGCCAACTGACAAGAGGTACTCAGCTCCTTCTTCTTAACATTTATAAGTTCTGTCTCTCTTCTGTTGAAACCTTCATAATTTTGCAGCATCTCCTGAATATTCATGAAGGAGGCGTGAGCAAGTATAGTACTGAGCTAATGGACATTCTTTGCTGAATTAAAGCACTGGAAATCCCCTATAGTTTAGACAGGAGGAACACAGGACCTGAGTGTCCAGTGAGTCAGTACAATATGCAAGCGTGCGTTTTCAAAAGCGAAGATGGTGGCTATGCCGGTCATGTGACTCCACCCTTCCTGGTCATGTGACTCACCCTGCAGGATCACAGTCAGGTGACCATCTCTGAGCAGACAGGCCACCTCTGCGGCTTTCTTCAGGCAGCACCTGGAGTCACATGGTAGTATCCCATAAACCCCTTCTGTTACAGAACACGGTACTCACCGACAGACTGCAGTTTCACAATGGTGAGCCATTCACTCTATGTGGTACATGGCAACATAGCTCAGGAGGTAAGAGCGCTTGTCTGGCAGTCGGAGGGTTGCCGGTTCGATCCCCCCTGCCCGGGGCATGTCGAAGTGTCCCTGAGCAAGACACCTAACCCCTAATTGCTCTGGTGAATGCGAGGCATCAATTGTAAAGCGCTTTGGATAAAAGCGCTATATAAATGCAGTCCATTTACCATTCACATTTGTTCCATAACCCTAACCCTTAAAGGACCGAGTGGAGGCTTAGCACAGGTGAGCAGAGTTAAGCACAGGTGAGAGCAGGTAAGCACAGGTAAGCAGATGTGCGGGCTCTTTACCTGACATGGTCTAGCCACCGCGTGGCCTCCAGTGAAGACAGCCATTTTTCATCAGGCACAGAGAGCGTTGAAGAGATATCTGCAACCGATGTCCAGCATTGTTACAGCACAAAATTAAAAACCCCCGCCAAACTAGAGTCATCGCCGACATGATTCACACACCGGAGAGCATGTCCAAACTGAAGATGAGATGGTGGCCCTGAAGAGTTCTGTTAGGAAGGCCAAATCTGCTTTCATTTCAGTCAATTCAGGACATGGACTGAAACCCAATTCCTTAATTTCAGAATTCTTAAGAGTTCATTTCACATGTTTCCTGATTTGACTGAAACAAAGTGGACTTGATCCCTCTGAGTCAGCAGGGCCAGGCAGGGTGTACTGGGAGGGTGTGGGGGGGGGGTTGTCTTACCCCCCAGGCAGAGAGCTCGCAGGCGCGTGTGTGCCAGCTGGACCTCCCCCAACGTGGGCATCTCCTCCCCCAGCTCCACGACCACACACCGCTGCTGCCCCCCGAATAACAGGCTCTCCAGGTTCCTGATCCAGGAGGGGGGGGAGAGCCGGAGGGGAGAGGGAGGAGACAGAGAGGGGGGGGGGAGGGAAAGAGAGGATAGGGGGAGAGAGGAGAGAGAGAGGAGGGAGAGAGATGGAAGGGAGAAGGGAGAGAGAAGGAGAGGGAGAGGGGTGAGAGAAGGAGAGATGTAGAGCAAAGATGGAGGGGAAAAGAGAGAGGGAGGGAAAAGAAAGGAGAAGGGAAGGGGTAAGGGGAGAGGAAGATGGAGAGAAGGAAAGATGAGAGTGGAAGATAGGGGAGAGTGAGAAGGAGGAAGAGGTGAGAGAAAGTAAGGGGAAACGGAGAGTAAGAGAGGAGGGAATGAGAGGAGAGGGGTGGGAGAGAGAGCAAGGGACAGGAGGAGAGCAGAGAGGGGGAGGGGAGAGAAACAGATGTCATCAGCACGTTAGGCCACACCCAAGGCAGACGATGATTTTGATGCGGGAGTGGTCAGAGTTGCTGCCTACACCAGCGCTGAACTGGGTGAAGCCCAGGCCACCCATGGGTTCTGACCCAATGCCCACCTGATGTCGTCCTTCTCGTGGTAGATGTTGTTCTGGAAGCCAGCTGTTCTCAGGAGGTCGCTGCCCGCCGGGTGACGCCAGCACCATCGCTATTGGACGAGAGCACAGTTACATCATTACCGCAGTGTTCCAGGCGCTATACGTCAACGTGTACCGTCAGACGGGAGCGCGGGCCCGTCTCCTAGGAAACGTAACGCGAGAGGCGGTCTCACGCACGGGGATGCGTCCCTCGTGGAAGTGCGCGAAGGTTCTCTTCAGCTCGGTGTCCAGGACCCTGTGCGGGACCACGTTGTACCTGGGCAGGCTGACAGGAAAGGCAGGTCAACTCTTCAAAGAGCAGAAAGCAACCGAGCCCGCCGTACAGAGAAGACTCCAGTGAGACATCAGCACAGGCTCAGACATTGGGAAGAGGCAGCACTCTCAAACAATAACACCTAAGACAGACAAGAGACTCCTTTTTCATCTTTATCGTCAACGAATGTTTTTTAAAAACCAGCTCAGCTGATAGCACAAATTCAAATATCACTTTTTTATTTGTATAGCGCTTTTTATGAAAAAACGTCACAAAGACACTTTACAGAGTAGCAGGAAAAAGAGTAAAAAACTAATTTAGTATCTGAACATCAAGTCTCAGGCAGGCTAACTCTTCAAAGAGCAGAACGCCACCAAGTCCTGAATATTTTGCTTCTGAATAAACTCAGCGAAACCACGGATTGTAAAGTACTGAGAAAATTTCACCTATTACCAACTTTCTCATCCAGAGTACTCAACTTATATAATCAATAGTAGACAAGTGCGCTGTTTCGAACTAGCCGCAGACAGTGAGGCCTGCAGTAGCCCTCCACTGCTGTAGGGGGCACTGTGAGCTGGTACCTGGGAGCCATCTCAAAGCGGTCATTCACGCTGCTGACCCTCCAGCCCACGGCCCCCGTCCGCTCCAGCTCCGCCTCCCAGTCGGCCACGCCCTCAAACCAGTTCATGTCAGGGTCTCGTCTCCGGTTGCTAAGTAACTGCTTCATCTCTGGGGGGGGGGAATAGCAACACAGCAATGGAGACATGTGACCTTTCATCTCAAAGTATTCAAAAAATGAGGGGAATGCTCCATGAATCAACAGTGTATTTATTTATACTCTATTGATTCATACACTATCTATTGGCCCAATACAAACAGTATTGGCCCAAGAGTGTAAGTAGCTCACATGGCATTCTTAGAGGTAGCATTGAACCAAATCACTGATACATCTCAAAGGAAAGATTTGAAAAATCAGAGGATCAAGAGCATTGTTTTCTGTGGTCTATTGAGTGGTTTCAACATGCAGAAATGGGAATGCAATTACAATTATGTACAATGTAATACTGGCCATCCAGGGTACGTAATATTCTACAATATCTGAAGGTGCAAATAATTGTTTGCTCATATATTGCCATATGTTGAAATATTTTTTTCTGATCTTGTTAATATATTTTAGTTCAATCAACTCAGGGGAAAAGGAACCAATGTTTCCATTGCCTGTGTTTCCCAGGGCGGCGTTCTGAAAGGAGCACACGGCCCTGGGGCTCAGCGGCTGATATGCCCTGGCAAGGGTGTAGGTCATCTGCAGGAACGACAGCAATAATAATAATAATAATAATAATAATAATAATAACAATGACAATGCTTATAGAGCTATAAATATAGCGCTTTTCATTCAAAGTGCTTCACAGTGATGAGGGGGAAACTACCCTCCCTCGCCACCAGGGTGCGCTCACCTGCATGACCTGGGCCGGGGGCGTGAGGCGGTCGAACAGGAAGCACAGGACCCTCATGTCCCGGCAGTACAGGACCAGCTGCTCGGGGGCGGACCGGAGGGAGGAGCTGGGGGTGACGTGCTTGGCTCGGGACGGCCCCACTGCGGGACAGCGGACGCAGGGGAGGCGGGTTAGGGGGGCGAAAGGGCCCGGGAGGGACGGCGAGGCCATTGCCGAACCCCCACGATGGGCGGAGATACTGCACGCCGCCAATCACCGACCAAAGGACTGTGATTGGTCAATGTCAGTGAGTCGTGGTGCCTCAGAATGCAGACTTAATGGTGCACAATGTCTGGTTGCAAATGATTGGTCGATTTAAGGCTAGTCTTTACACAGGACCAGGCGATGTAAATAACCTCTGGCTGAAAGGCAGTGTTTAGGTAAGATCAGGAGATGGGCTGACAGGCCTGTCCTTTTCACTTAACTCTCTGTTAATTATAGAGCACAGTTATATGCTGGCAGTGTGTTTACCGTAAGAGGTATATCAGTAGCACAGTGGGTTTAGACCTGAAGCAAGGCAGGTTAGGTACCAGCCCCTTACCCACTATACTACACTGCCGCCCAAAGCCAGGTCCAGGGTTTACACCTGTGAGAGCATTTACGATGAGGACATTCATGCCTTTATTAGACTGAGCTCACCGGCCACCACCTTCTCTATGGAGGTGAGGGCTACGTCATGATCCCCAAGGAGGACAGGATCGCCATCGTCCTGGCAACAGAGAGAGAGAGAGAGAGAGAGAAAGAGAGAGGGGAGAGAGAGAGAGTGAGAGAGAGAGAGAGAGAGAGAGGGGAGAGAGAGAGATGAGAGAGAGAGTGAGAGAGATAGAGAGAGAGATTTGATTTTAAAACCCCCTTTATTGGGACATTGTTCAAAGAGATAAGACAGAACTTGACAAAAACACCACACAACAAAAACACATATAAACACTTATATATATTTGTGTGATTTCCCTGTATCATCCAAGCTCTGTTCTGAGCTTGTTATCACCGCAGTCCTGCCGTAACACCGTCTGATTGGCTGACGGAACGGTCTCGCCACATCCCCTCATGGCGGCAGCGGCAGGGAGGGGGGGCGATGGGCGTGGCACTCACCTTCCGCCTCGGGGCGTCCTGGGGCACGAACGCCAGCCTGAAGTAGGTGCAGAAGAGGGTGCCCGCCAGCCAGCCGCCCCCCTCCGAGGTGCTCAGCTTCTTCCTGACCAGCACCGCCCTCTGCACCACCCGTTCCCCTGGGCAACAGAGGGGGGGGGGGGGGGGTCAGGGAGGCATCACCGACGGCAACCGGGTTCCATCCGAGACAATAGGAGTCACATCTGTGATGTACGCATCAGTCAACCCATTATGACCTAGGTCAACCCATTATGACATCACCAAACCAACAGAATAGCAGGCGGTGGTGACTGGAGGATTCTTTCTGACTGTGCTTCCTGGTTCTCTGTGAGCGTTAACCGATAGCAGCCAGAAAGTTATTGTCGAAATTAGCGGAAACCACAGTTTTATAAATATTACATTACCCCCCCACCCCTCCCATTTCAAAACCTGGCTCTTTTTAAGTGTCTTTATTTGAGTGAAAGCTCTGGTGGGGGCCCCTGGTCCTGCCCTCTCGCGTTACAGAGCCAGCGGTCACAGCCGTGTCGCGCGGTGATATCCACGGTATCAGGTATAGGTAACAGGTACGTATGGGATAGCATCGAGCACGGCCGCCGGCTTTGTGTCCGCGTCTGCCCTGTACAAAAGGTGCACGACCTGTCCGTCCATCGCCGTCTGCGCTGAGATATCGAGACATGCCCCCCCCCCCCCGTACCCCCCCACAGGCAGGGCCGATTCGGTTTCACCAGATCGGTGCGTCCGAGCGTCACACGAGAATGGGGCGAAGGTTCGGCTGGAGCCTCTGAGTGACAGATGAAAAGATGAAAAAAGAGGAAGAAAGAACACTGAGTGGAAAGTCTTCTTTTAAATCTGACTGTGTATAATATAGTCAGATTTAATTTCTGTTTTCTTGTTTATTTTGATCTTCCTGTCATATTGATTTGGCATGGACTTTACCAATGTCCAGCTCTTCTGAAGAATTCAAGGCTTTGTATTCGAACAGTAGAAATGAAAGTACAGGATTTAACAAAGGAGCCTATACATTTTTTTGTCTTACAAAAAGATACCCAAAGTTAGATTAAATTAGTTTGCCACGGATATGTGCAGATGCTCTCAGTTCTGACCGATAGAAAAGGGAATTAAACGAGAAATGTTCTGCTTTGCCAATTTATTGACGAATAACAAATAGGGAAAGTGAAGCTGTTTGTCAATTAAAAATGAGCACAAAGACACAGATGAAAAAAATCATCAGCTGACTCTTGTAAAACAAAAAGAACTGAGTTATCATGTTTCCTTTACTCTGCTTTTAGTTCACCAATTCAAAAAAAGGTTCTTTTTTTAATTCTGTGAGCCTTGTCCAGGGCAGGTGCACATTTATTTCAAATTCACATTTATTGGACTTTGCTACAAGCTGCAGTAAACATATTTACACACACACACACACACACACACACACACACACTGACCTGGCAGACAGTCCAGGCCGACCATGTCTTTGTCCCCGGTGTTCAGTGTCCTGTAGTTCAGTATCCTGTCCTGTAGGGGGCAGAAGGGAGACAGACACACCCCCAGGCGCCTTGTCACTCACCTCCATCCAATGGGAGCACAGAGGCTGTGCAGAGACTGACGGAGGAACTCGCTAAGAGCCCAACACAGCGTCGCGTTCGCTGTTTTCAGCGCAACACACGGTCATCAGCGTAACACCAAACAACATTTCAGTGGCGTTTCAAGAACACGGCGTCCTTTTACACCATCCACTGTGACCCCTTACGCTTCAGACGGGGATTCGCAAACCCTCCCTCCCTCCACTCCAAAACCAGCACGTCCATCACACCCCCTGCATACAGAGAACCTCCTCTGTCCCCACAGCACTGCCCCTCCTGAGCGTGGGTCGGTGGCAGTGTAGTATAAATGGGTAGGGAACTGGCCGTGTAACCCACAGGTTGCAGGTTCAATTCCCAGGCGGGACACTGCAGTTGCACCCATGAACAAAGTACTTAACCTAAATTACTGCATTATGTATTCAGCTGTATAAATGGACACTAAAAAAAAATGCAAAAAGTCAATCTGGATAAGAGCACCTGCTAAATGCCTGTAATGTATTTTAGAGTTATATTGCCCTATGTATTATTTTTTAATTCTGATTATATACAAGACCAGATCAAATTTCCCTCAGGAATGTACAATAAAGTCTAAAGTAAATCTAAAGTAATCAACCGCACAAGTAGGCACAAGTAGGCAACAACAACAAAAAAAAACTCAGTTTCCCAAAATCCCCCTGTGGGACTATCACCTACCCAGCCATTGGCCGCTCCAAAGGCACCCATTTCCCCCTCTTCTTCTCCTTGGCGAGGCTTGCTCTTCGCATCGAGGCGATGTACACAGCCAGGCTCACTCCCACTTCCTCTCTGCGACGCTGTAACCAATCCTGCAGGCGGAGGCGGGTTCTCCAGGCCACAGATCTGCCCTAGCCCCACTCCCACTTTCCTTCTCTGTGACGCTGTAACCCAATCCCTGCAGGCGGGAGGCGGGGTTACTCCCAGGCCAACAGATTCTGCTCCAGTCTTCTCCTAGCCCCGCCCCCAGTGGATCCCATTGGATCTCAGTGGGTTCCATTGGATCCTATTTAGTCCCAATAGCTAGATGTTAATAAAAGGGCTTTTCTGGCCAAATCGACTGGATTAAGTTACAGAATTCAAACACTGACAATGCAGGACTGAATTCAGGAACTCCTTTTGCTTAAGGACTGGAGATCGCTGGGGACTAAATCAGATAATGAGGGCTAAGAGGAGGGAAAGGAGAGAGAGAAGAGACGATGCTCACACCCCAACATGGTCGCCATGTTGCCTCTTCCCCATGAGAGGCAAGATGAGGGGAGTGAGTCGTGAGTCAGAGTGAACGAACGTTTGACCGAATGGCGGGTGAGTGAGTTAGTGAGACTGAATCTTTTGAGTGAGTTGGAATGCTTTGACTAAGTGAGTGAGTGAGTGAGTGAGTAAGTGAGTGAGTGAGTGAGTGAATGAATGAGTGACTGGGCGAGTGAGTGATTGAGTGATTGAGTGAGTCAGTGAGTGAATGAATGAGTGAGTGACTGGGCGAGTGAGTGATTGAGTGATTGAATGAGTGAGTGAGTGAATGAATGAGTGAGTGACTGGGTGAATTCTCAGCGGCACACAGGGAGCTGAATAGTGCCAGGGTACAGCCGCCCACAAAACCGGGAGAAAACCAGGGAAAAAATCAGAAAAAAATGTAAAAAGACTCATACAGAAATATGAAATATTAATGAATGTTTAATCAACACAAAAGGAGGAGTGGAAAGAGGAAGAGTGAGTAAAAGCAAGTCTGAGAGAAAGAGATGGAGAGAAAGAGAGGAGGTGGAGGGGGCTGACACACAGAAAAGTGAGAGTAGGCCAGAGTGAGAGAGAGGGAGGGAACAGAAAATGAGGGAGGAAGAGAGAGAAAGAGAAATGGAGAGGGGGAGAGAGGGAGGGAGAGAGGGAGAGAAACAGTGAAAAGGAGGGAGAGAGAAAGCAAAAGATATGGGGGAGGGAGAGAGAGGAAGAGACAAAGAGAGGGGGAAGGCAAAGTGAGAGAGAGGAAGAGAAAAAGAGAAGGAGGGAGGGAGAGAGAGAGAAACCCAAGCACTTATGAGACGGCCAGGAAACTTCCGGGGGCGAGGGGGTGGGGCCGGAGGCTCCCCGCGGTTTCCATTGCTCATCACCTGCCCTCGCCATGGCAACCGGACACGGCGCACAGCGTGCCGGTTTCAAAAACATGATCCCCACCCCCCCGCTGCCCCCCACCCCCACCCCCTCCTCCGACACCCCCGTCCTGATCCTGCCCTTCTGCCCCGGGCCCCCACCCCCCGGCAGATTCAGAGCCGAGGAGCACGGGCAGCAGCGCAGTATTAAAGTTCGGGACCTGGGCTTATAACTCTCCTACGAGGTTCAAGTCCCAGGCAGGGGCCACTACCATTGCGTCCACGAGCACAGGTAACTAACCCGAAGCGCCACAGTTCACGGGCTGCTAAATGCACACGTGCATCGGGCTAAAAGATATATGAATAAATAACAAGCGTCGCAGGGCAGCTCTAAACGAGCTTCGAATGTAATTGACCAAGGGGTCCAGCAGACGATTCCTGTCTAGAACACTGCAGTTGTACCCTTTGGGCAAGGTACTTAACCTGCATTGCTTCAGTACATGTCCAGCTGTATGAATGGACGCAATGTAAATGCTGTGTAAAAAGTTGAGCAAGTCGTTCTGGATAAGAGCGTCGGCTAAACGCCTGTAATATTATGTAATGTGAAACTAAGAAAGAGTAATATGTACTGTAACGCAAGTAAACAGCACAAGACCAACAACTTACCTTTACACAGGTATGACTATAGCATTATCCCAAAAGGAAATCCAAAGAAACCAAACACCGCCTGCATCTCGCCCTGACCGTGATGATGTCACGTCTGCGTTTCCTGATGGGAGATCCTGTGTGGTTTCATCTTCTCCACTGTGTGCGTGTGTGTGTGTGTGTCTGTGTGTGTGATAGAGGGTGTGTGCATGTCTGTGTGTGTGTGTCTGCGTGTGTGATAGAGGGTGTGTGCATGTCTGTGTGTGTGTGTGTGTCCTTGCGTGTGTATGTATGTGCGTATGTGTACGTGCATGCGTGTGTATAGTTGTTCTTTTTCACACAGGTATTTGGCGTGAATCACAGGTTCATGGGACGATGATTAAATATATATTTGCTGAGCCTTCCAGCTCCGTCGCCATTAATGTTTCATGTGAAAATTATACTGGCGGCCGATGGAGAAAGCATAGCTTGTGTGTCCTCGCCAAAGACAATCTGCACTTTTTCACTCTCGTTTCAAGCTGCGGAAGCTTAGGGAAGCTCTACTGGAGGCATTTTGTGTGTGTGTGTATCTATTACATATTTATATACAGCGTATAAAATACTTTTAATTACTTACAGTATGTCACTTCCTCATAATTAGAACGGCAGAATCCTGACTGTCCCATCAATTAAACAAAAAACTACACCAATTCTAAATAAATGTAGTATTTTTCTTAAAAAGGTAAACCTGGTCTACAGCTGGATGTGTGTGTGTGTGCGTGTACACATTACACATTGTAATTTTCTAAAGAAGTTTGCTTCAATGGCCTTGCTCAGGTGTTGCTCCAAATGGCTGCTGTTGTTGTTTTTTTTCCAGGGCAGCTTCTACTTCTCCTGGAGACTGACCAGGCCGACCAGTCGTCTTGTCCATCAACAGACGACTACCTCTGAGCATCGTGTCCAGCCTCCGAGACCAGCCGATGGGAAAAGTGCCCAACACTTCCTGAGGTGAGGCTGCATTAATAATGGCTGTACTCTGGACTTACGCAGCTGCAAGTCCAACGACCCAGCTTACGAATGTTGGGACAGGGAGGCTTTGCTGAGCCGAGCCGAAACGAACCCAGGGACGCACTCCGAGCGCATGCTAGCGCTAGCGTGAATATTTAAACAGTCCAGACCCACGATGACCCCCCCCCCCAAGGCCGCCGGTCTCAAAGGTCGGGCTCTCGCCATTTTAAGCCGAGCAAAGGCTCCATTTGCCCGCCACTGCTCGACCCCGGGCACGGTGGTGCAGTGGGTAGCACTGTCGCCCTCACAGCAAGAAGGTTGTGGGTTCGAATCTCGTCTTGGGGCCTTTCTGTGTGGAGTTTGCGTGTTCTCCCCGTGTCCACATGGGTTTCCTCCGGGTACTCCGGTTTCCTCCCACAGGCCAAAGACATGCAGGTAGGCTAATTGGAGACTGTAAATTGCCCATAGGGGTGAGTATGTTAGTGAATAGTGTGTGTGCCCTGTGATAGATTGGCAGCCTGTCCAATGCATGCTGGGATATGCTCCAACACCCCCGTGACCCTGACGTCACTGACTACAGATTTTCAACTCCACGGGAACAACGATGAATATGAAATAAATAGACTCATTTTCCAACTTTGGAAGTCCCACAGACAAGTCCTTTTTATGGACATGCCGGCATATTCATTGATTTTGTCATTTTTAATCTGACTTTTATGTGTGAATAAACTAATCTACGGTGATGTTTAAAGAGGCTGACTTCGGAAGTACCATCTGTCTGTTGGTATGTGTGAGTGTAGTTGCGCAGGTGCTTAAAATGGACACACGGATTTAAAGAAAAGTCTTGTGAAAAAAGAACAACGCTTGCAGCAAAACTGAAATAAAACAAGGATTTATTCAAACGGTGCAAAAACACTTTGAGGACATAAAATAGGTGTTCTTTCCAGCCGAATACATTGCCACCCAGCGAGTGAGTCAAACGTGCGATTTTAAACGCGTAGTTCAAAATACGATTGTTTTGGCGATTTGGCGGTTCTTTAAACGGCCACTCCAATCGCTACGGTTTCCAATTATCGTAGGTTGCGCGTAGCAAAAACAAGACATCTTCCCATGCTGAGAAGACATCCATTGGCCACAACAGAGCATAACATGTTTCATAAATTAATCGAATATAGAAATAAAACCATTCAAACTAATAAAAAAAAAAAACCCAATCCATTCCACAGATATGGGTGGATAGATATACCTTTTTTTCTGTTGAACCCCAACATATTTATGCATTGCAGGTGAAATTACCGTGACTATCTTAAAATTAAAATGGAGCGAAAGTAAATAAATAATTATATAAAAGAAAATCTGTTTGACAATGACCAGCACAGGAAAGAACACCCTCGTTAAACTGAACATTCCCAACAGAATATTTTGAAAATTCTGACTATAAATATATACTCTCAAACCAGTTTGTACTGTCAGTATATTGTGTATATGAGCGGCTGCATTTGTTCACCAGAAACCCCTGTGTTGACTGTCTTAAAGTACAAGTTTTTCAGCAAGAGAATCCAGTCGAATGACAGAATTTCCTTCACAAGTCCAGGCTCTTGAACACAAGTTTGTTTTTAGCGTCCTTTGTTTTAAAATGTCCAGCAACATACATTCTGATCGTAATTTAAAAACATTGCAAAACGTAGCTTTAGATTTAAAAAAATAACTCAAAGATACAGATTTGTACAACCTCTCTCCATTTTTAAATACAAAAAAAAAAACACCTGTTTGCAGTCTCGTAGGAGTCCCAAAGCTATGAAACATTTTTTAAAAATGTTATCCATGTTTGGAGTAGATGAAGAACGTGATGCTGCTAGCTACAATAAAAATGAAAATAAAAAAGAACACAGACACACACAAAGAAATAATAAAGGTACCATCATCACACTTTTGATTTCCCATCCGTTTTAACCACTGCATTTGGATAAATGTATACTTTTTGAAACACTCCCGCATTTTCCGTCGAGTGGATGTTCGACAAACGAACGCACAAAACCATGAAAATGCACAGAACCACGAGAGCGAGTTCCCTACTGACCAGGAGGGCTCAATACGAGGCCCGCCATTTCAGGAGCCCTCACTACCCAAGCAGGACCACTTTCAGGTGATTACTTCACAGTTGCCAGGTAACAGGTTTGAACTGCCTCGCGTCTCGTGCGAAACTGTGTCCAGAAAATGGTTTGTGTGTTGTTTTTGCGAATCTGTCATTCAGAAACATCATAGGTGCACAGTAACACAAGTGTGGCGACTGTTGACTAAACGGCGAACCGTATATCGCAATGGATGCCTGTCTGTGTGCTTGAAATTAACAGAGCTCAGCACAGATTTTAGGACCAACCAGCAAAATAATTGAGAGGGACATTGTTTTTTGTTCCCCCACTCTATTTGAGTCTTCGGATTTAATTTCTTGACTTCATGGTTTTGCCAATGGTATATTTTTGCAATTCATGGGAGTTCACATGGATGAACACATAGCGACGGCAAAATAAAAACACACACACACACAGAAAACACTGAATTAATTTAAAAAGAGAAAAACTGAATGCGTGTAGCAATGTTGTAGAGGTGTGCTGACTTCCCCGGATTATGCATATCAGCGGAAAAAAACTCACACTCGTCGGGACAACCTAAATCCATTTTAAGAAAATATATCTTTCAGAACACACTGCATTTCAAGTCAACTTTGTTTTTTGCGACAAAATGACTTCTTTGGGTTTTTGGGTTTCTCCCGTGCTCTTAAAGCAAGCAGGGAGTGTTGAGAGTCGATCAAATCTGACCTCCGTTTCAGAAATGAGGGAATATTTTCTGGGTTTTCCTCCCCTTCAAAAACGTCCCGAATCCTCTACCCACCACCGCAAAGACGACCCCTTTCCGCATGACCACGCCATTTTTCTATTGCTTTTAAGTGAGGTCAAAGCCACTAAACGAAATCTCCCACCCAACGATGATTCTTGCATACTTCAAATTATGTACGAGAGACATAAATGGTGGGCGGAGTTGCCATGTGCCGTCAATCATCGACTTGTCCTGTGATTGGTTCACCTAGTGTCCAACCGATTTTTATGGTTCGCTTAGCCACCCTTCACAGTCAGCGCGGAGCTGGCTAGGCAGAGATTTAAACAGGTCCCCGGAGTGCCTCAACGGGAACTGCAGTTCCGCAAACAGCCACAGGAGAGAGCTGACGCACTGCGGCCGTTCATGAGTTGCAGATCCTCCCCTTCTTATTCCAGCTCGAACCAAAATTTCAAACACACAATTCGGTAAATGAGTCCACAGCTTCGTGACAAAAATATCTCCGCATATCGTTTGAGTCCTTACGAAAGTGCTTGCTTTGTGCAGACAGAGATAAAAAAAATAATAATAATAATAATTAAAAAAGAGAGGGGAGGTGGGGGGTGGAGCTCCAGCTTATCCATCACTCGGAAACTTGCGTCATCAGACTGGATGGTGTGGCGACTACCAATGGGGAGACGTTAAAGACCGCCAAGGGGCGGGGCTACACAACATCTAACTGATGAGGGAGGGGACAAGGTTGGCATCACATCCAACTTGAAGGGGGAGGGAACAAGGACGGCACGTTCCATTTCGGAGACAGTTAACGAACCCAAAACGAACCCTGTCATTCTTGCTGGGGAATTTAGCCCAGTGGAACACAAGGCTCAACCTCAACGCACAGGTCAAACAGAAGCATGCTGGATGTTACACGCACTTCACCATTATGATCCGTTGTGCCAATCAAACGTTCCAGCAGAGCGGTCCTCAATCCTGGCCCTGGAGAGCCGCTGGGTCTGCTTCGGTTTGAGTTTCCCACAAACCCGTTCAGACCAGAGAGGCCAGAAGAGGTCAGTCCCGCGTGTAACCAGCAGGTTGTACAAGAATCAAACAAGAGCTGAATAACAACGAAACAGAAACGACACACTGCAGCTCTGTTAGCACCAGGGTTGAGGACCTGTCCCATCAACTGCTCTGAAGCACAAATTTGCTTTTGAGAACAGGCTGAAAGCTACCCCCCCCCCGCCCCCTCGTCCGCCCATCCATCCGCATGATGTCGTTCAAAATCATTAGCCTGAACCGATACACATCTCTGATGATCCCTCCGATCTGTCATTCAAGCCAATTCTGGGTGCCAGGACTGATCAACAGCAGCCAACCCCTGCCACACTTTGAATTCTGAACATTCTGCTGCTGTTGAGCTTTTTGTCCACTGGGTGGCAGCAGTGGGGAGCCACATGCAGGTGTCCAGCCCAGCACACTGGAGGAAGAAGGGCCTGGAGACTCTGATTGGCTGGGGAAATCGAGGGGTACGAAGGTGGAATTATAAACCAAATAAATTTACTTCAATAAATCAATCTTGTAAGCCATTTTGGAGAGAAACAGGTTTGTAAACCTCCCCCCCACAACCCAAACGCCCTCTTTCAGTCCCACGGCTAAAAACCAGGCCAGTCGTTACTCTAAGTCGTTATTGCTCGACTCACCTCACCCTCGTTAAAAAAAGCAGGCCGCGGTCCGCTCGTCTCTGTGTCAGATGGGGTGGGGCTTACATAAAAAGAAAACATAAAAGGGGGGCTGAGGATGGGGTGGGGGTGGGGGTGGGGGGTCGTCCCGTTTCAGAACCTGTGCACGGGGGTTTCGGCCCCGCCCCTCCTCCGTGCTTCGCGGTAGCAGCAGGAGCAGTAGTTGCCCGTCTCCGGGTGCCCGTAGAAGTTGCAGGCGGGCATCCTGCAGCGAGACTGCAGCCCCGCCAGCCCCCCCGCGCTGCCCAGCGAGAAGTGGCGGACGGTGGGCGCGCCCGACGACAGGTAGTCGGGGGGGTCGCGGTCCGGGGGCGGGGCCGGGGCGGGGCCGGGGGGCAGGGACGAGGCGGGGATGCGGTACCGCGGGTGCTGCAGGGGGCAGTGGCGGGGGAGGGTGGCGTAGGAGGGCAGCCCCGGGTACGAGGAGGGGGCCCCCCCGGCCTGCAGCCGCCGCGTCTCCAGGTAGCTGGGAGGGGGGAGGCGGGCGGGGTTGTGGGCGGGGCTGGCGGCGGGGGCGGGGGCTATGAGGGTGGGACGGGGGATGGTGTAGGGTTTCAGGTGGGCGAGGGAGGGGGCGGGCGCCTCGGGCGGGTCCTCGGGCTTGAAGTCATGGCAACGGTACACGGCCACCTCCTTCCTGGACGCCGTCCCGTTGGCGGCCGGCGGCGGGGCCCCGCCCACCGAGGCCCCGCCCCCCCGCCGCTGCTCCTGCTCGGCGCGGAAGCGGTCCTGGGCGTCGGCCAGGTAGCGCTGGATCATCTCCTCCTGGAAGGGCTGGCGGCCGCTGGCGGCGAGCATGGCGGCGAAGACGAACTTCCTGTCGCCCTGCATGGCGGCCCGCATGGCGCTCAGGCTCAGCTTCACTTCCGAGCCGTAGCGGCAGGGCTCCGCCCCCTTCCGCCGCTCGCCGCCCGGCGACGGTGAGCCCTTCCCTGACCCCCCCGAGCCGCAGCCGCCCCCCCGGCCGCCGTCGCTCGGGGACCCGTCCTGGGTGTCCGCCCGCACCTTCAGCGAGCCCTTCTTCGTCTTCTTCTCCTGCCCCTCCCCCCCCGCCGTCTTGGCCCCGCCTCCGGCCGCCGCCTTCCCCGGCATCAGCCCGCCCACGTTCTTCTTCAGCTTGCTGCCCAGGCTCTTCCCGAAGCTGCCCAGCTTGTTGGCCACCGAGTCCGCCTTCCTCTTGTCCTTGTCCTTGGCCTTGTCCTTCCCGCTCGAACCCGCGCCCACTCCCCCGAAGCTGGAACTCGAGGAGCTGGAGGAGGTGCTGGAGGAGGAGCTGGACGATCCCCCGCCTTCTCCTCCGCCTCCGGCCCCGCCCGCCTTGGCTTCCGCCCCGCTCCCGTTGACTCCGCCCCCGGCGATGCTGGCCACGCCGCCGCCGTTGCCGTTGGAGCTGCTGCACACGGACTCCTTGTCGGACTCGCCCGAGTCGGGAGGAGAGCGAGCGTCGTCCCCCGGAGAGGCTGCGGGAGACTCGGGCTGAGCCAGCGGGGCCTGGGGGGGGGGCAAGAGAGAGAGGGGGGGAGGGGCAGGGAGTATTTATGTCTTAATAAAACCTTTATTGGTCCATTAATGTTACATCAGTAATGACTTAACTTTAACTGCAATGCTCAGTCGATACAACCCAGTCATTTTCACTTATGTCACAACAAAGAAAAATCATAAGCATTACATGACCGGGACAAATTTACAAATTTAAGAAGGCGATTAAAAATATTAAACCAACTGCCCACACACCATACTGCACAGAACTTTGGGGTATCGTTAATTAAAGTCCTACACGCAGATTCCATCTTTAAGCGTGCCGTCATCAAACCCAAAAGCATTCTACATCAATGAGTCAGTAAGGCGGCAGTTGACGTGTTCATAAATCACTTTCTCACATTTCAATAAAAGGCTGAACGCAGCAGAGGAATATGTTTCCACTCTTTATTTAATCAGCCCAATCAGCAGCCAGATCTGACATGACAGCCCAATCAGCAGCCAGATCTGACATGACTGACAGCCGGAGACTGCTGTTGTGTTCCGTCTCCATGTGGAGCGTTTCACTGTGGTCTTATCTACAGGTGACCCGGTGCTGGTTTGTTCTTAGACGTTCCTACGAACACAATTGGGTTCGCGGGTGGGAAGCCGGTGAGGGTATGAGTCCTGATCGTTGCATTAGCGACTCCTACTGGTTGGTTGGGGCGCCTGTTCAGCAGGGAGGGGATCTGGGGGAGATAGCGTGAACCTCCGCACGCGTTACGCTCTCCCAGTGAAACTCCTCGCTGTCAGGTGAAAAGAAGCGGCTGGCGACTCCACATGTATCGGAGGAGGCATGTGGTAGTCTACACCCTCCCCAGACCGACAGAGGATAGCGCATCGACCAGGACCGTGATACACACGGGGAATTGGTATAACGACTAAATTGGGGAGAAAATGGGAGAAAACGGCAAAAAAAAAAAAAAAAAGAAACACACACACACACACTCACCTGCGTGTCACAGGGCAAGGGCAGCCAGGTGACGGTCATGTAGCTGTGCAGTAGGTGGAGTTTCGCCTCCAGGGACAAGGTGACACTGTGGGGGAGGGGTCACAGAGGCCATTATGACATCACAGCCAGCTGCCTGGTCACTGTTGCCAGCTTTGGTCTGGGCCTGTTTGTTTATTTATTTATTTCATTTAGTCTTGACAGTTTGCCGATTTTGCAAACTATCACGACTAGCATCGTGGCTTTCGTTGAGGGGAGGGTTTCTTTTCCTAAAACCGTGTCACATTAAGCAGAGCGTGTATTTTCAGTTAAAGGAGCAAGGTGCGTAGCAGATACACCCACTATCATACAAAGGGGAGGGGAAAATTCAATTTCAGAAAATTGACTGAAATTCAATTCACTGAAAAATCTTGGAGCATTCCAGCCAATTTCCAACTCATTGCCAGAATTTCAAAATAATTTTTTCTGAACCAACTGAATTGAAAAGTATATGACCCCACAAAGCTGACGATCGCGCTGTTTCTGCCCAGATCCTTTCCACACCCCCAGGCTGGGTTATATTTAGCCAGGGGCTCCATTCATAGCTCAGTTAACGATAATCCCGCCTCTCTATCCCACTCCTGTACCGCCAATCCCCAGAACCGCTTAATCCTGACCGCTGACACCCGGTCCTACTGCGGTCAGCAGCACAAACGCCGTGAGCTGTGTGCCCAGCCGAGCCGAGCCAGGCCGAGCCGAGCCAGGCCGAGCCGAGCCGAGCCGAGCCGAGCCGAGCCGAGCCGAGCCGAGCCAGGCCGAGCCAGGCCGAGCTGAGCCGAGCCGAGCCAGGCCGAGCCGAGCCGAGCCGAGCCGAGCCAGGCCGAGCTGAGCCGAGCCAGGCCGAGCCGAGCCGAGCCAGGCCGAGCCGAGCCAGGCCGAGCCGAGCCGAGCCGTACCTGGCCAGCTTGACGTTGTCGCCGTCGTCCTTGCCCCACTCCCAGCCCCTCCCGGGGTCCACGGCGAAGTGCAGCGGCAGCAGCCTGTGCTCCGAGTCCAGCAACGGGATGACCGCTACAGGGGAGAAACACAGCCTGAGCCACCAGAGACTGCAGACTACAGCGGACTGCTACAGACCGGGGACTCGTACAGCACAGTGGGCAGGGCTCGACTACAGAGAGTAACTGAAGCTACAAAGGACTGATATACACTGTGCTACTGTTCGCAAACTGTAGACTGTTATACTACACAGGGACTGATATAGACTGTGCTGTAGACTACAACATGGACTGATATACACTGTGATACTGATTACAGCAGAGACTGATGTAGACTGCAACAGGGACTGATATAGATTGTGCTACAGACAACAGCAGGAAGTGATGTAGACTATAACATAGACTGATGTAGACTTCTGCAGACTATAAGGAAGACAGTAATGTGGACTACACCAGGTATTGATATACACTTACTGACAGATTGTGTTGGACTCTGCCAGACTGTGACACAGACCTTCCCAGGCTGTGGCAGAGACTGACTGAGACACTGAGATCGGGACTAAGACGGGCGCTAACGTAGACTGCGACCGGAGGCGACGACGACACAGACCTTGCACTTTGGCGCTGTCCTGCCTCTCCATGGAGACCAGGGCGGAGAAGTGGGCCTGGTCGTACCCCAGGACCAGCGGCGAGCGGTGGCACTTGGCGGCCGGCACCTCCAGGGGCAGGTAGATCCCGCCGAACGGGATGGGCGCGAACGCTGGAGGGGAGGGAGGGGGGCGGAGGTTTTAGGGGGCGGGCCCATGACATCACGCTATAAGGTACAGTGCGCCTGCTGAACGTTATGAATGCAACGAGGCTGCCAATATCCCAGCATGCCACAGGTGAGAGCACTGGGCGTGATCTGTGCAGAACTGAAGAGGGGAAACATAAAGCCCATGTCTGAAACAGCCTCCTAACTACTGAGTCCCTAAAATATACACGGTCTACTGAACAGTACATACTGCCTATTGTTTAGTGCGTATTTCATGTTACACAATGGGCAGTATGCCAGAAAAAACCCTCCACACTATTTCTCAACGGTACTGCAGAAGTGTCGCAAGACGTCCCACCCTGGTAGAATAAAGGCCCCTAATTACTCATTTCCTGTTGAGAGACACCCGTCTCGTCCTGCTGCAATGCAGACTCTCACTTGCTCTGTACACACATATGGTACTGGCTGTGTGTGTGTGTGTGCGTGTGTGAGAGAGCGAGAGCGAGTGAAAAAGAGAGAAAGGGAGAGAGACACGCAGAGAGAGACAGAGAGAGACAGAGAGAGAGAGAGAGAGAGAGAAATGAAGCCAGCTGGAAGGGCGCAGCGTTGTCCAGACTGGAGGAGAGCAGAAGTGAAGGGGGGGGGGGTGCACAGAGACCCAGTTGGGGGCGGGACTCACCCTCTCCCCCAGAATCCCTCAGCATGGTGTCGGCCACCACCACGATGGGCCTCCTCAGCACGTGGGCCAGGACGAAAACGTGCAGCTCCTCCAGGCTCTCGTAGACGGGCTCCTCCGACGACTCCGCCCTGACCACGCCCAAAGCCACAATTACTACACCCTACACCACCACTCATTTCCCTAACTCCGCCCTATACCCCTCTTATATACCAGACTCCGCCCCTACACCTCCCACCTCCTCGTCTCCCCCAACCCAAATAAAAGGCAAACCCTGGCCAGGCCCAACACAGGCCGCTACGTCGAACCCATGATATTCAACATTACACACCTTTCCTGCACACAGGACCGCTTCACAGCATCACGTGTGTGATACAGATCGCCTGTGTGAACTACAGAATGTTTTTCTTTTTGCTACTGTATGTTTTTATTTTCTACTTTTGTGTTTCTGAGATTGTATGGGTTCATAGGGATTGTATGGTCACAGCATGGTATGGTTTTCTATAGACTGTGACATAGATGTTTTTTTTTGTTTAGTAATGCAGCTTTTTAATTATTTTAAACTTTACCACGTTACCCATCATCGCTGTAAAACCTAAAACTGGTATATAATAGTTGAAAGTCGATGACTGACAGGTCAGTGTAGCTCCACCCATAACTGGGTACAGGAAGACTCATTCTAACATCTCTTCTTATGCATACATTTTCCATTTTAATTGAATCCACCGATTTTAAAAATATGCATATGATTTTAAAAATAATTATCTTATGAAAGTGGGCAGCTATTCACTCTGCGTTTATGTGTCAGAGCACACCACCATCGTTGAAACCCTTCCCTAATTTCACCTAGTTTCACATAATCAGCTGCAGTTCCCCTCCCCTCCTGCAGGGGGCAGTGCAAGCTGGGAGCCTACCCCGTGCAGTTGCTGCTGCTGCTGCCATTGGTGCTGAAGTGTATCCGTGGCTCACTGGAGGCCAGCTTCAGAAGCTCGTTCCACTCCTTCTGCCACTCGTCTTCTGTGTAGACTAGGCCCGACTGTACACGTATACACACACACACACACACACACACAAACACAAACACACAGAGAAAGAGTAATAAAATCCCCAGTCTAAATTACAAATACACTTTCTTTACCATAATGGTAGGCATGCTGACATCCAATCAAAGTCTCAAATCAAGCAGAATTGTGTGGACTTTTCAGTATGTTGCACCGTGTGACACTAGCACACCACATAAACATACGACTCATTATTACTGTGATTGGAAGGGTGTTGTGTTTTTAGCCCACGTGATTGGCCGGCTGGTGGCGGTGAGGGCGGGGCTTACCTCCTTGTTCTGCTGCGTCTGTTGCCACCTCCACCGGCGCTGCAGTGCGTCCCTCTCCTCGCCGTGGTCCATGAGGGCGTACAGGGCCTTCCGCAGCATCAGGTCCCGATCATGGAACCCCCACATCCCTGCGTCAGCCAATGAACACAGCCAGGACACACATCAGCCAATCAAAACGCAGCCAGGGCACAATTCAGCCAATCAAAGCTCAGCCTGGACACACATCAGCCAATCAAAACACAACAAGGCATGTGCCAGCCAATCAAAACACAGCCAGGGCACACGTTAGCCAATCCAAACACAGCTGAAGCACACGTCAGCAAATCAAAACTCAGCCAAGGAACACGTCGGCAAATCAAAACACTTGAGCCCATTAACACAGCTGGGACACGTCACCCAGTCAAACCTCAGCCGGGGGAAACTTCAGCCAATCAAACACAGTCTGGACGCACATCAGCCAATGAAACGTGGCAGCGGTGGGTGACGGGCAGGTCGCGCACTCACCCAGGGAGGCAGCGTGCAGCAGGCAGTTTCCGTCCCCGCTGGTCGCCAGGGGCAACAGGCTCTGGCAGCTGGCCCCCACGCGCGTCCACCAGTTCAGGCGACCTGCGGGAGGGGCGGGGAGAGAGGGAGAGCCAGGTAACAGCTGAGCGTCACGCACGTGGACCACTGACTGACTGACTGACTGATACGCACACACTCACACTATACACACGCACACACACACACACCTATATACACACACACCCATACACACGGACACACACACAGGAGAGAGAGGGAGAGCCAGGTAACAGCTGAGCGTCACGCAAGTGGACCACTGACCGACTGACTGACTGACACACACACACACACCTATACACACGCACACACACGGACACACACACAGGGGAGAGAGGGAGAGCCAGGTAACAGCTGAGCGTCACGCACGTGGACCACTGACAGACTGACTGACTGACACACACACACACACACACACACACACAGCTATTTGACTGGGGAAGTATAACAGTTGCAATTAAAGAAATGAAGATATTAGCACAATTGGATTAATTTCTAAATAATTGCTTTGTTGCGATTTCTAGGGTAAATAAAACAGAAATCAGTCACCGCAAATGCAAGCTCACGCCCTGGCTCGACAAGTCTGGACACGCTTCAACTATACGGAACGCCAAGCGATCAGGGCCAGTAATAATTCACGACGAACACTAAGCTAAATCCCTCCGGGCTGATCGTTGTGACCGTCGTGCCGTACAGTAATTTACACAGCCCAGTGTTTCGGAAGGCTGCAATTAAACCGGCAGGTCCAGACAGGACAGTCTTGCGCAAAACTAATGACACATCAAAATACAGAATTGGCAAATAAGGGGACAAATATCATTCAAGCACTGAAGACTGAAGAAGCTTTGGGACTCACAGGCTCCTAGTGATTTTCAAATTAAACGAGAAAGAGCGCTCCTGCATCACTGTAAAATTCTCTTTTGGGGTGCGTTTGGGACCGCAATATGATTTTCAGCATGCTTCAGAAGCATTTAAGGTGGTACTGAAACTAATTTTTCCACAAATTATCCTGAAAAAGTGCTATATAAGTGCAGGATGGAGGTGCATGCAACATGGAAGTGGCAAAGAAGGTACATGTGTAGCATGAGAGCGGCTACAGGGACCAAGCAGAGGGGCCGCAGTGATGGAAATGGTCCCAGCCCGGGAGCGGGCCTGCCGGCCTACCGGCTTGCTCCAGGGCCACCAGCATGGACTGCTCGATGAGGTCGCGCTCGACGAAGCCGCGGAAGTCCTCGGGGTACACGGTGAGGTCGGGCAGCTGGAAGGTGCAGAGGGGCGTGTCCAGGAGGGCCTCGCTGCTGGCCCCGCCCCCGGGCGCGGACACGTGCGAGCGGGCCAGGGAGACGATGGTGGAGCTGGCGTGGGATATGCCCCTGGAGAGGCGCTTCTCTGCGGGACAAGGGGGGGGGGGGGGTTTAGAGCTCATACAGCCAGAGGAGAAGGCGAGTGGGGCGGGGTTAGGTTGACGAAGAGGCGGGAGGTGTAGAGGCGGAGTTTAGTACATAAGAGGGGGTATATGGGCGGGGTTAGGGAAATGAGGGTGAAGGCGATTTGGAAATAAGTATGGAGTGGAGATAGTAAAAGTTAGGTGAGTCAGTACAAGGAGGGTATAGAGGTGGAGTTGTAAGAAGGGGTTAGGGATTAGACATAAAGCGGGTATAGGGGAGTTAGAATGGGTGAGGCGGAGTTGTAATAAAGGGTATAGAGGGACGAGAGGGGCTAGGAGTTATGAATAGGGGTAGGGGCGGAGTAATGGAGGCAGGGTTTGTAGGAGGGGCCAGAGTTAGCCCCGCCCTCACCTTGCACGACGTCGTCCTGCCGTTGGAGCATGGGCCGGCCCGCCCTGGCCGCCTCCCTCTCCTGGGGGGGGCGGAACCCCCGCTCCCCCCCTAAAACGTAGGACAGGTTCCCGGCATGCACCTGCCGCAGCTGCTCGAAGTCGCTCAGGGCCGCCGTCAGGTCCCAGTTCTTACCTGCGGCGCGAAAGCGTGATGTCATCGGCGACTAAACTGTATACATAGCTCTCATACAGCATTACATCACCGGGCTTTATTCTCTCTCCGACCCCCTCCCCACCTCCCTCTGCACTGCTGCGACCGATCATTCGCTTGACTGCCAAGTGATTGATTAGTTAATGCCACCAAATTACTATTACAGCATATGCTTACACAAGTTCCAGAGATGACAGCTTCAGTTGAGAGTAAAAGAGTAAAAGATTTAAGAGTAAAAGAACTCTAAGTTCTTTTCTTAAACTGTTTAAGAACTCTTAAAGTAAGAACACTTAAGTAAAATTTGACTGTCTGAATTACTTATCGATTAAAATGTTTCAGTAAAGGTGGTCAGTAAAAAGTCTGTTATCCCTCTCCTCTTCACCGGAACCCAGACCCAGATCCTAACCCCTCACCCCTCACCTTCCAGCAAGTCCCGGGCCAGCCCTGGCTCCGCCCCCGTGGAGCGGACGAAGTCGGACAGGACAGCGTCCATGTCCACAGTCATGTGATCATGAAGTCACGCGGTGGTGGGTAGGGGTGTCGGTGCGGAGCAAGGCCGGGGAACCGGACTCCCCCCCCCAAATGGACTGTGGGAGGGGGGGAGGGGCGAGGCAGTGGGCGGGGCAGGGCAGGGCAGGGTGGGACCTTTCTTCTGCTCTGCAAGGGTCAACACTCACAGCCACAACTGGGGGAGAGAAAGAGAGATAGGGAGAGAAAGAGAGGGGGAGAGAAAGAAAGAGACAGAAGGGGGAGAAGTGAGGGAGAAATAGAGAGAGGGAGAAGAGGTAGAGAGAACAAATTAATTAAGATGAAAAGCAAATTGGAGGTGGCCTTGTTTTACGCAGCAAGCACTACTACTGAATTACAGAGCATATCTGGTGCCTGATTATACATGGGAACGGTTATCAATAGACACACACACACAATACACACACACACAGAAGTCCCAGAAGTCTCACCGGCCTGCAATCACCAGCTTCAATTATAATCCTCAGATGACTCAACAAATCAAGTGAAGTCCATGAGCACAGGCACCTGAAATGTTTTGGAAAGAAAGCAGGAGCCGACCTAAAATGAGCCCTCAAGTGAACATCTGAAGGACATGGAGTACGCACTTCCAGGCTTGACAAGGCACGGCAGAAATACTGCTATCCTACAAGGGAGATTAACTAGGATTTACACCTTTTGGTTGACCACTGACCTTCATCACTTGATATACAGCTTGATATTTCTGGAAATTCAAGACAGTCAAGGGTCAAGGGTCATCTTTTCCAATTTCCAGCACGTACAGGAAGATCCCCTGCACACATACAGGTGCAGGAGACAGTCTGAGACACCAGTGCCTTAAAATGGCTTCACTCAGAGAAGTCAGCCTACGACTTTGAAGAAGTGTTTTGATGGGCCAAAGGACTGCGAGGAAGGTAAGGTTTGGGAGCCGTTTGGGTCACACCACTCCCCCCTTTATGCAGACAACTTCAGATGTTGCAGAGGGAGAAAATAATTCAAGGTTCTTCGGGTATTTCCAAATGTTCTGACTTAATGGATGAAAAGTACTTTGACTCCTGAAATCTCATCCATGAGATGTTAGAGAAAATACATAAGCTAAGGTCAAGAACAGGTCAACGGTAAGCGAAGGCTAGGAACCGGGCCAATAGAAAGTTAAGGTCATGAACCTGCCAACAGAAAAGTAAGGTCATGAACCAGCCAACAGAAAACTAAGGTCAGAACCTGGCCAATGGTAAGCTAAGGTCATTAACAGGCCAACGGTAAGCTAAGGTCATTAACAGGCCAATGGTAAGCTAAAGTCATGAACTCGTTACTGGTAAGCAAAGGTCAAGAACTGGTCACTGAACACACATACCATACACAGACTGTGGATATTTTCAGCCCTGGCTGATGTTGACTTTAGAGTAGGAGTCTTGCACAGACAGGGAGGAGGAAATGATGTCACCTTTTTCCGTTTACCCTTTTTAAGCCGAAACAGCAACGCTCACAGTCCTCCCCTGTGGTGTAATGAACACTCCTCCTTGGGTCAACACGCCCCAGCGAAAGCCGTACTTAATCTCAGAGTCAACTTCCTGGGCGGGTCCAGACGCCTGAATACCTCGTCGTTTATCTCGCCAATCAACGGCACTTCTGTTTGTACTCAAATAAAAATACAAACTCTGAGGTACTTAGCAAAATACCTATCCACAGTGACTTAGAGAGCTTATATATATATTTTTGCAATAATATGCAATTAATTTATACAGCTGTATGTCTCAAGTGTTGCAACTTTCCTTTGCTTTAGCTTTTGGTAAAGCCCAGGTGAAACTTCTGATACAAACCTTCGAACTGAACTGAAAGGTATTTATTTTTCAATTCAAAATGAACAAGCCAGTAATAGAAAAATAAAAAAAATAAAAAATACAGAAGCAGATCACAAAAGATGATCAGTATTCCAATATTCCATTCAACAGATGCGGTTCAAATGAAATGTCCGCCATCCTGGCTCCACTGAACACACATTACTGAGCTGGGCCTCATTTTCCAACTTAAAGCAGCATGCCTCACCTGACACACCTGTATGGAAACTGGCCCCTCCCACTCTTATCTAATTCCATAAACTGAAGCCAGGTGCAACAGGAAACAAAACAAGGCTGGACCATAAATTACTACCACCAGGACCAGAACAATGCATGTAAAAATAGGCTTATAAATGACAACCCACAGGACGGCTTCAACATCAGGGGACAAAGGCAGCGCCCCCATCGGGGAATCAAACCCGCAGCCCCTGAATCGGAAGCCCAGTTCCCTGAGCACTGCGCTGCGCCGACACGTGCAGCTGTTGACAGCGCCCACAGGGCAGCGCAGCCAATCACAATAACAGGCGCCGCCAGTCTCCACCAAGTTCTGCTACAATGACCAAAACCAATGGCCAAAACTATGCTATCACATTTTGTAACACCAACAGCCAGACAAAGGTTACCCGGACAACAAAAATGTGTGTTAACCTGCGATTGCAGAATCGTCAGACGACATCGGCACTATCTAACATTCTGTGACACAAACCTCCTCCAACTGACCACACCCAGAACACACCAGCGAGTCGATTTCTCTCGCCATTACACGTTTTATTACAGCGCAAGACAAACACAACCAATCATGGTAGCGCAAGACAAACACAGACAACTAACTACGACAGTGTAAGACAATACAGAACACTGGACACACAGACCCAAGTGCATGATTACAACATGAAGGTGATTACAACATGAAAGCAGCAACAACTTGAAACACAACCCAAGAGAAGGAAAGAAAACGCTGGCTGTCTTCAGAGTTTCCGTTAGGTTCATTTATTTCAACAATCAATTTTTTTTCAAACAACGAACCGAAATCCACGTATGCCAACGCGTACATTGAGATAATCTGACGCGTCACGTCAGCGCTGAACGCTCTTCTGTCAGCTAGCGTCGACAGGAAGTGCATCTTTTCTGTGCGGGACATCATGTCATGAACACAGCACTGCGTAAACACACTGAGCCAGCCCTGGAGACCATCACACACGCCCTAGGAAATGGCCTGGACTACAGTGCGAGGTTGTACGGGGTGTGTGTGTGTGTGTGTGTGTGTGTGTGTGTGTGTGTGTGTGCACGCTCAAGCAAGTGTTTCGGTACGACTGCTCATCAATAACTCCTATTCTAAAAGCGTTTTCTGAGAACACCAGCCTGACATGGGTGTGTCTTGCAGGGGGGGTTGACATCATCCCATGAGGTCATCCTTCGAGGGCAGTGAGCTGGTGACTAAGAGCAGTGCCGAGGATCGATTCAGAGATAACAAGGTTAAGTGTGTGAGAAGAGGAGGAGGAGGAAGAGGATGAAAGAGCTCAGATGGTAGGAAACTGGGTCCCCTGCCTGCACAGAGGCCACACTCTTCTTCCAGGGACCACTCTCCTGACCTCTGACCTACAGGCCAACTTCCTGTGGAGTGCCGACCCCTGACCTACAGGGCCACTTCCTGTAGCCTGCTAACGTCAAACCTACAGACACACTTCCTGTGATGCCCTGATCACTACCGTACAAGCCCACTTCCTGTGACGCCCTGACTCTTAACCAACAGGCTCACTTCCTGTGGAGTTCTGACCACAAACCTAAAGGCCCACTTCCTGTGAAGTCCAGCCCCATGAAGTACCAGCACACTTCCTGTGATGTACCAAAAGAGTATAGCTGCAGTACTGATGGAATATTTCTGCAGGCCTACGGAAGGAGCATGCTGTGGGATGTGTTTTGGTTGGCAGCAAGAAACCAGTTTAACATGTCTGAGGATCCCAGACGAGTGCCAACCAAAACCCTGAGCTCATAGGACAACGCTGGTAAGAGCCGGGGGTCACCGAGAACACGCCTTCAACCAATCAGATTCCCCTTCATAACATTAAGCGTTTCCTGCAACCCATCCCCCCCCACCCAAAACACTGTGAGAATAACTCCAGGGTTTACAGAGATGTTATTTCGGAAGGTGCCGGAGGGAAAGATTCCGGGTGTGTCACTCTCGGCACCTATCACCTGACGTGCAAAGAATATCATTACATAACATAGATTTTTAGTGCAAGTTAACCGTGGAATTATTACTTTATATTGCACTTAGGCAAGACCATGGGTGCTAAATTTACGCTTGAAAGGGGCTGACATCACTGCTAAACTCGGGCCAACATTTAAATAAAGGATCTCTGATGTAATGGGTGATAAATAGACCTCATTATCGCCCTCGCAACCCTTCCCACGGCGGTCCACAGAAAACGCCTCATTCCTGGTTTTACGACTGCTGTAAACAGGCAATTCTTCAGCTGGTTAACACATCGCCTTTCTCCAAATCAGCAGTCTCCAGCTCCAGCCAAGGAGAGCCGGCATCATCTACACGATACCCTGCAGTTCTCCTTCCAATCTGCAGACAATTTAGACCTTGTAAAAACAAGGAACATGTGCAGATACCTTCGCCAACCAGTGACGTAAACCAAGAACTTAAATTAAGAACTTAGGTTAGAACTTGTGTGGACAGGTCCATCCACATCACAGGCCTTCTTCTGCATGTTGGTTTCCATTCTCTGACCATAATCGCAAACCTCTGAACTGTAATGAGCTGTCAGTCGTGCTTAAATGAACACTCTCAGGGCCTGCCGAAAGACGACTTACCCTCTTAAACCACATTAGGTCAGAAGCAGATGTCATGAAGATTTAATGGCCCACATGCCTAGCCCAGGACAACTAAATCATAACCCTCTCATGGTCTGTGATGGTTTGTGTGCCTACCAATTTCTTCAGGCAGATATTACACATGTTGAATGATCGAATTATAGACTGAGTGGTGACATCGGTGGGGTCCCGAACCGCTGGAAGGGTGGACACCTGGCCACAGACACTAAACCATTTGTGGAGCCCAAAGCCAAAGGAAATGGCCACGAGCCAAGTTGTGGTGGTGTAGCATGCCTACAGTCCTACAGGCGCTTGGGGATTTGCATTTGCATTTGCACTTCTGCACATTTCACAAAGACACGACGTGAAAGGGAAAGGAATGACAGCTTCGCCGTGAGGGCGGGGCTTAGCGGTCACGCAAGAGGCGACTCAGGGGAGAGCCGAAATGTTCGCGCCTCTCGTTTTCTGCACCTGCGCAAAGGCCTGTACCGCATTCCACTGAAACAGCATTGCTCCGCTGCCCAGGGCCCCAATGAGTCAATGAGTTGCGCACAAAGGCCACACTGCTCTGCGAGACGCCATGTGCCTTTGGCTCCACCAGAAGTCCACCTGGAAGGCCCGCTGATGTGTTCAGCTGTGCGTTTAACAGCCAAGCTGTCGGTTCCCGGGGCAACAGCTTGTTGCCTCTTCGTCTAGCTGAGAGGCCTTTCGGGGACAGCAAACATAAATGTGTGATTCAGGAAGAATTAAAAGACAATGCTAAATACTGCTAAAGGAAGTTTGCCTTTGGTGGTTTCTAGAACTTTCACTTGCAGTATTTCTGTTAAAAACGTCCTGAGACGAAGCCTGTGTAGGCACCCGTTTATGTGTGGGGTGGAGGGGGAAATATTTCAGCCATCTCCCAGAGCAACTGCTACACAGTGGAGGCAGTGAAGCTTGCCAGATCTTTACCCACAATGCACTGGGCGCATGAATAAGTACCTTCCCATGGCACCATGACATCCACCCAACCACAAGCTCAGTGAGGAGTGAGAAAAACAAAAAAACAAATCCACCTTGCCTGGCACATCTCACGACTGCCTCGAGAAGGCCAAAAATAAGGCTCCCGGGGTGAACAGTCACGGGCAGAGCCTGTCGAGGCAAGACAAAGCGAAATGAAAAAGAGAAAAAAAGAAAAGATGACTCAGCCCCAGGCGGAGCATACGAAGGTGGGGGTGTCCACCTCGGTGCCATTAAAGGCCAGTACCTGACACCGGATATCTGTCGACAAATCGTCACGGCAACCAGGCGAGAGGGGGGAACCCTTCAGAGAAGCCTGCCATGAATATTTCAGACGTCTACAAAAAGAGGAGTCCTGAACCAGAACGTTCTGGAACCGCGGTCTGTCACAGGTGAAACGTCACACCTGCTTTACACACCTGAACCAGAACGTTCTGAAACGGCGTACTCCATCACAAGTGAAACACCGCACCTGGCTTACACACCTGAACCTCCCAAAACTGCGGTTTCACCCCAGGAGCCCGTTCCGCACCACGTCGTCCGCACCCCTGCGCGTGGGCGGGACCGATCGGGTGTGTTGTGGCCACACAGCCAGTTTGTTGTGATGACAAGCGGGGCGGAGGGCAGGGCCCTGTGCTAACATTTTCCCAGAGGAGCACATTTGTTCCTAAGTTGAAATATTTAGGAGCACACTAATGTATCCCAATTAGATGTGCTCCTAAATTATTTTTCCAGTAGTACACATCAATTTTAAGGAGCATATTCTCCTAAAATGGGGGCACTGTAGAGCCCTGGAGGGGGAGCGCCGATCGAGCGCTTGGACGCAGGCTGCAGTTCCTGTACGACACGGGGCTGAGGAGGAGCCGTCAATCAAACGGCCCTATGGGAATGAATGGGAACCAATCAAAATGCCCTATAGGAGTGAATGGGAACCAATCAAAATGCCCTATGGGAATGAATGCCTTCACAGAAGCAACCATCAGCTTTCCAGACCGGGCTCACAGAAACGCACAGGCTCCACCTCCACCCGCACAGGCTCCACCTACAAACGCACACTCCACTCCACCCGCACAGGCTCCACCTACAAACGCACAGGCTCCACCTCCACCCGCACAGGCTCCACCTACAAACGCACAGGCTCCACCTCCACCCGCACAGGCTCCACCTACAAACGCACAGGCTCCACCTCCACCCGCACAGGCTCCACCTACAAACGCACAGGCTCCACCTCCACCCGCACAGGCTCCACCTACAAACGCACACACACTCCACCTCCACCCGCACAGGCTCCACCTACAAACGCACACACTCCACCTCCACCCGCACAGGCTCCACCTACAAATGCACACACTCCACCTCCACCCGCACAGGCTCCACCTCCACCCACACAGGCTCCACCTACAAACGCACACACTCCACTTCCACCCGCACAGGCTCCACCTACAAACGCACAGGCTCCACCTCCACCCGCACAGGCTCCACCTACAAACGCACAGGCTCCACTTACAAACTCACAGGCTCCACCTCCACCCGCACAGGCTCCACCTACAAATGCACAGGCTCCACCTCCACCCGCACAGGCTCCACCTACAAACGCACAGGCTCCACCTCCACAGGCTCCACCTACAAACGCACAGGCTCCACCTACAAACGCACACACTCCACTTCCACCCGCACAGGCTCCACCTACAAACGCACAGGCTCCACCTCCACCCGCACAGGCTCCACCTACAAATGCACACACTCCACCTCCACCCGCACAGGCTCCACCTACAAATGCACACACTCCACTCCACCCGCACAGGCTCCACCTACAAATGCACAGCTCCACCTCCACCCGCACAGGCTCCACCTACAAACGCACACACTCCACTTCCACCCGCACAGGCTCCACCTACAAACGCACAGGCTCCACTCCACCCGCACAGGCTCCACCTACAAATGCACACACTCCACCTCCACCCGCACAGGCTCCACCTACAAATGCACACACTCCACCTCCACCCGCACAGCCTCCACCTACAAACGCACACACTCCACCTCCACCCGCACAGGCTCCACCTACAAACGCACAGGCTCCAACTCCGCCCGCACACACGTTCCACACAAACGCGCGTTGTGCAGTTTCATGCAGCAGACGCAAAGAAGCCGAGTCAGCAGTCCTGATGCCAGCCTCAAACGGCGGCGGGGCAGGGAGACCCAGTCGGACCGGTTTGACGGGGGCGGGCTGTTAACGCCCTAAACCGGGCGCGATGCTGTCACCCGAGGCCCTGCCAGGCCTCAGGCAACCTCCCCGGCGCGTTCGCGGGAAAAGCAGTCCTCACACGCGGACACCGCGCCCGGGCGTGGCGTCAGGAGCCCGGCTGCCGACCGCGGCGACGCTCCACCGCCGTCGTCAAGGCGATGCCATCAGGTCTCGGCTGACCCTTCTTGCCATCCGCCAGAAGCACAATACGCAATGACACAGGAACTACAAACACTGCTCTGTCCAGCGTCCAACCAACCATAATTCCAGAACAACAGGGGACCAGAGCTGGGCGATATATCGCGATATTAAGCACCGCATGCAATACCCGCCATCGCCACAATGTCGTGTAATGGCTTTCTTTTCGTCTCCTTTAATTAGAAGAAAGGCAATGCGTTATTACCATTATTGCACGTGATAATTATCATTGTGATATATCGCCCAGCACTATAAGATGATAATTGCTCATTTTGCATGACTAAAAGGGAGTGTCGGGGGTTTGACTGGGTGTGTCGTGGGAGAACAGTCAGGACAAGGGTTCTGAGAAACTGGAGGAGTCGGAACAGGGGTATTATGGGATGCAGGAGGAGTCAGAACAGGGGTGTTATGGGATGCAGGAGGAGTTGGAACAGGGTTAAAAGGTACTGGAGGTGTCAGAAAATTAGATCACTCGTCAGTTAAAAAAGAGAAAAATCAAAGGCTTCCATCTCATCAATAAGCATGAAGGACAGCCTTCTATAAAATAAAAATACTTCTCAGATCCAATTTCCAGTGTGAAAATGAAAGTTAATGCAATTCGCGTTGCTGCAAATCATTTCTCAGATGCGCTCCGAAAACAGTTTATACAGGCTGAACAATTATGTAACAAAAAGCCTGAAAACATCCATGGCATCTGCACAGCCCTGAATGCCCAGATCACGAGGCATTTCAGGACTGTCTTCGCTCTAAATTCAGTGCCTTTCAATTCTGTCAGCATCCTGGCTACTGCCCTTTCCAGCCATTCACGCTCATTACTTAACTATTATTTCTTCAGTGTTCATTTTTTTAAATATATCATTTAAAAACAGAAACGGCTTAAAAACCTTTTTTTTAAATGTTGTGATTCTATGCATACTAGCTTGCATATATATATTTTTTAAAGATTTAAATGTTGCTTCTTATTCTTAAAGGGCCACGCACCCCCCAGCGCACGGGAATCTCCACGTGCTCGTTGCCAGGTAACCAAGGGGATTGACAGCGGCGATTGTGATGTCATCCCTGGCCAGCCCCTCCGGGGCTGGGCTCTCTGTGGTCACACTGCATGGGACCTGGACACCGCGGGGGAAGAGGGAGGGGCAGAATTTTTTGAAGGAGACGGGAGGTTCTGGTAGCGAGGGCGTGTGACCCATTAGTCAGCGTTTTCTCACTTCGCTCTCCAACGGCACCCTTCCAGCTTGAACTGGAAACGTCCAAAATTCTAAAATATTGTTTGTGGAACAAGTAAACACAACGACAGAAAATAAATAAAAGGGGCATCCAAACTGGGGTTCGAGGACCACCCGAGACATCTTTGCGGAATTTTCAAAAGACTAGCGAGCGAAACGAACAAAACAAAAGTCCTTCCCCTTTCAAGAACATTTTGCTTACATTTCTAGATAAATTGTCTTTATGAACTATCAGATAAAACCAAGTTTGGTAGGTTTTACGCAACAACGGTAGTGTTTTGGTCATGCCAGTTGATAAATGTATTTAAATTGCACTGAAAATCTGCATGCCTAGTACAGACCCCCCAATGCAGTGACATCACAATTTAGACGCGCTTCCACACGCACAGCTCAGTCTAATTAAAGCTTGTGATGCAGGAACTCGCACGAAAGGCCAATCACAGCAGAGGGATTCCAGTACAAACGACTCTGATTGGCTCAGAAAGGTCACTGAGTGACAGCTCACTGCAGCCCTACCCAACAGAGGACTGATAAAAGCCCACCTGCCCCCACCCCCCCAGCTTGAGGAGCAGTTATCACGAGGAATTATAACATTCAGGGCTGAAGGGGGGGGGGACTGGAGATGCTGAAATGGTTTGAGGGCGGTGGTTGGCCATTTTCGTCAACAACATTCCTTCCTGACACCGAACTGCAGCTCTTGTTGTCACGGAAGCCGGAAAAAAAGGGGAGGATCCCGTCACATGTTAATTAAATTCCACACAGAGTTTGTTTTTACTGCTCAAAAAATTTGACGTCAACAAAACACTGCTGGCTTTTGTACTGCTCTCTCTCTCTCTCTCTCTCCCTCCAGTCACTCTATCAGCCAGTCTCGCTCTTTTTCTTTCTTTTTTTCAGTCTGACTTTGTCTCTCTCCATCTCAAATTCAAATTCAAATTAGCTTTATTGACGCGAGGTACATAGATACATACTGCCAAAGTATGAGTGCACCAGCGTCTGCAGGTTTTTTTTTTTTTTTTGGTGTTTTCCTTTCAAAGAGCAATTATTTTAGGCGCTTGGGAACAGGTTACACACGCACGGACTCTTCAGTTGATCTGTGGACGAACCGAACGGCTTAAACAAACCGGCACCGAAACGGACACCCACGGGCAGGGGGGTCCTCACCAGGACTGGGGTTCGAGATCCCCGGTCCGGGGCGCTCGCCCATGTCTGTGCACCCCAGCTCTGCCCGGCCCCGTTCCTGCTGAAAGCCGCAGCGAGAGACGGCTAGGCTAATTAGCGGCGCCCGAGCCCTTTTTGCGTCGCCGCGGAGACGCCCTGGACAGAACCCCGTGCGCGCTCGCTCTCGGCGTAAAACGCGCTCGTGTCAGAGTTAATTCCGTTGCCGTGGGTTGCGTGTAAATACATACATTTTAGGGTAAAATAAATGGGGGCACAGGCCTGAAACAGTGCACCCAAAATGTACTCTTGCACAGACCCAGAGTCTCTGAATGGGCCTGCTGATCTAGGGTCAGATTCACCCTGTTTACATCTGAGCACTGTCCACTATCGCTCAGTAAGCAAGACTGATCCTGGATCTGAGATGCCTTACATCAGGCCTGCCCAACCCTGTTCCTGGAGATCTACTGTCCTGTAGGTCTTCACTCCACACCTAATAAAGCACGCCTCATTCAGCAGCTAGAGCAGGGCTGCCCAACCCTGGAGAACCTGGCCCGCGAGAGAGACCAGGCGGAAAGCGCCGTGGCCTCGCTCCGCTAGCGGCTAATAAAGATGGCGCGGGAGCCTCGGCAGACAGCAGGTCGGGAATAGCGGGAACATCGGGAATGGCAGGAACAGTGGGAATAGCGGAAATAGCAGGAACAGCTGAAGCAGTGGGAGCAGCGGGAACATCGGGAATGGCAGGAACAGTGGGAATAGCGGAAATAGCAGGAACAGCTGAAGCAGTGGGAGCAGCGGGAACAGCGGGATTATTGGGAACACTGGGAACAGTGGGAACAGCGGGAATAGCAGGAACAGCTGAAGCAGTGGGAACAGCGGGAACAGCTGAAGCAGTGGGAGCAGCAGGAACAGTGGGAACAGCTGAACCAGTGGGAGCAGCAGGAACAGTGGGAACAGCTGAAGCAGTGGGAGCAGCAGGAACAGTGGGAACAGCTGAAGCAGTGGGAACAGCGGGAATAGTGGGAACAGCTGAAGCAGTGGGAACAGCGGGAACAGCTGAAGCAGTGGGAACAGCGGGAATAGTGGGAACAGCTGAAGAAGTGGGAACAGCGGGAACAGTGGGAACAGCTGAAGCAGTGGGAGAAGCAGGAACAGTGGGAACAGCTAAAGCAGCTGGAGGCCCGCTCTAGCGACAGCAGTACTCCGGTTCTGTCACTCAGAGGATGATGCAGTGGCCGTTTCCTGCACAGGACAGAGCCACAAGATAAGATAAGATGCACTTCTCTTATCTTATCTTATCTGAACCCCGTGGGGTAATTTGTCCTCTGCATGTGACCCATCCTAGTTACTTAGGAGCAGTGGGCAGCCACAGTGCAGCGCCCGGGGACCAGCTCCAGTTCTGAGGCCGGTGCCTTGGTCACAGGCAACGGCAGGAGTGTACCTAACATGGCACGCACGTCTTTGCTTTCGGTGTGGGAGGAAACCAGAGTGCCCGGTCAAAAACGCGAGCTGCGCGAGTCACTCGGGATCGGAGAGCGCGCTCAGTCCGGTCCTCGCTGGCGCGTTTCGGACCGGGGCGCTCACCGGGTCCGTTAAGCTCGGGCACTCGGGACTCTGAAACCGCGCTGCCGCGGTCTGCAGCTTCCTGAGCGGGTTTTATGGTTTTATGGTTTTATGGTGCTGCATCGGTGCCTTCTGTCCGCAGAGGCACTCCCAGCCACACTGTGCCCAGGGCAGCTCTTCCCCGAGCTGAACTGGGGCAGGACGTTACGAGGTCATCCGCGGCAAACACGTGAATCACTCAAAACTCCCATTTGTGTAGGCATGGTTACTGGACAACACGGACCGTCTCTCACACGCATACCCGATTCTCCCTCTCCCTGACAAACACACGCCCAGTACTCTGTCTCTCTCAAACACACACACACACACACAAAATACTCTTGAAGACACTCTCACACAAATACACACACAATTATCTCCAAGACACACTCAAAACTTTCTGTCTGTCTCTCACACACACGACGCTCATTTGTAGTCTCTCCCTCATTTTCACGCACCCACCTACACACCTACACACCTACACACCTACACACACACACAGAAAGCGGGCAGTCATTGAAGAGCTCAGTTTTCGGACCCAGTTTCTCCTTTCAGAATGGCTGACAGCGTGCGCTCCCGGGTTAACAAAAGCCCAGCTGACGACAGGGTTTAATAATTGAGCAGTTAACTGACCCAACACCCCTGACCCTCGTCCTGGGCATGGGGAAGTGTAAAGAGGCGGCTTCTGCATGTTTGAGGGTGTGTGTGTGTGTACGTGTGTGAGTGTGTACGCGAGAGTGTGTGTGTGTGTGTGTGTGTGTGTGAGTGTGTACGTGAGTGTGTGTGTGTGTGTGTGTGTGTGTGAGTGTGCACGTACATGCACTTCATGTTTTCCAGATTCAGAGCACCAGCATTGCTGTGGTTTTGGCTGTCCTTCTGTTGATTCACGGTAACTTACAGTGTATACTTTCTCCGGCAGAAACACTTCCCCTGCAATTACCTCAGCGTCATCTCTTTTCCAAATATAACATGTGCATTAAACTATAAAACTATAAAACTGTTGCCTGCAAAGGTATAAATGGGTAAAAAGCTAGCATTCGTATTCAGCTCCACTGCAAGCATTTAAACTCAACTGTCAGACACAGGGTGATAACTCCCTTAATGAACACCGAGTTTAATTTCTTTGATTGTCTGAAAATATGTTGCAGCTAAGAACATCGCATTACGGACATAGGCGTGATCTGGATAACGAAATTCCAGAATAATTCATTTCCCCGACGATACGTAATCACATGCTCCGGTAAAAATGTATCTTTGTCACGGGGTAACATTACGCCCGAGTCTTCCATAAGCAACTGAAAAACACTTATCCTTCTTGACATAAACTCTACACTTTTAAGCCTTAACTGTATTTATATATCGTGATAATATAAATACCAGTTTTTGTCAAGTTGATTGGAAGAGAAGGAAGACGAACAAGAGGCCAGACAACACCGTCAGCCTCCGATCCAAAGATACTCCGCACGAAATTATTCAGAACAAAAGCCCATCGTGTCTAGCTAGTCCTGATTCGTCACTCACTTCTTGTTAGGTTACAAATGAACATTTATGAACTAAAACGCATGTGTCCATCTTCACAGGAACACGTCAAAGTATTAAGTTGTACAAGTGAAAAATGCAAACCCAGCAAGTACGCGTATGGCACCGTCCCTTTACAAGCATACAGATTGTTCTTTCTGCAGTTACAAAGCAAACAACGACTTTGTCCTGATCTGTGTTGTGATTTCTCCAGGTTACGCATACTGAAGACGCTTTTCACAGCTGAATAACTTGCAGTAGATCGGGGAGCATACCGGTAGCCACTGTTAAAGAGAGAAGGGATATGCTAACAATCTGGTTAACTTCGGCTAGCAATCAATTGCAGGCTCTGCAGCACTTTCGCTGACAAGAATGAATCGTGTGACTTTACGCCATCAGCCAAATGTTAGCTGTTTACTCAGACATCACATGAATAAACAGACCCAATATCCGACAGAGACCATCTCATACTGCATACGCATAACTGGGACGTTATTTTACCTGACTAACCAGCTAAGAATATCACAGCCGAAGTCTGACTAACGCTGGCTATCAAAATCAGCAGATAAGCAGAGCTAGGGTAGTTAGTATTACACAATAATTACATCTTTTCTAAACAGACTTGCTTGCTGTCTGGATAATGCCAAATACATATCCACTTCGAGAGACCCGGACCAGAATGATAAGGCACAAAGCCGAGATGGCTTTCTAGCAAGCCTGAACACCAAGTCCCCCACCCGCGTACCAGTTTTCCTAATTTTCATAGAATGACTTTTGTCACCCGGGCTAACAACTTACTGAAAGTTGACTAACAAACTAACGCAAGCCAGTAAGGGGAAAATTGACCTACAAATTATATCTGTAGAAAAAAAAAATAAAAAAAGTTCGTTGGCTAACTTAGCAAGCTGTTTAATATCAGCGTTACTTTTGTGGCTGGCCGTTCAAAAATCCGTGCAACTAACCCACAAATTGTTCCAATTTATATTTTTACTTGTGTAAAACAAAATAATCGTCTGAAGACCACGAAAGCTCCAGCTAGCTTGTACAAGGAACAGATCCATTGCTAAGTTGCAAGCTAGCTAACCAGCAACAGCACGGCTAACCAGCTAATCGAGCCCATTACAATCAGTCACTTTGCACCGTCTAGCTACCTAGCAAGCCAGCTAACATATCCTGAAGGGGCAAACATCGATGTATTACAGGCATATCCAAACAACCCGTTCGGTTTATTTTAGGAACTGCGATGTAAAAGACCAGAAGTCCGTATCGGCAACAATTTTGGTGTTTAATATAGGCCACATTAGAAAACTGACACAACTCTAAAGATAATGTGAGTATAGACACCGATGCTTACCCTGAGCGGCCTCGGTCTCTCATCTCCCCTAGACCGTTTTTCCAGCAGTTTGTCTCTCAGTTGTAACGTCCACACTTTAGAGATCACCAGTTCCGATCGCCGCTAATATACAAAAAGCGTGGGGAAAAGAAAATTCAATCCTAATATGAGCTTCTCACTTACTCATAACAACAACAATGTCAACCAGGCGCTACTTAGGCCCGCCCACCTGAAGGGACCCAACCGTTTCTCGTTCACCAATCAACGCAAAGACCTGACTGCCATAGGGATGTGCCAATAGTCCTTGAGCACAGGTGAGCTTTGCGTTTACGGATTGGTAGCCTACTGACTAAAAAGTATCCAATCCTAGAATCATGTCTAGCTGATGGGCAGTGAATTGGTTGGGACGAGGTCGATGACAAGGTACGCGAGAATTTTTTAAGCGGTTACTCAACGTTCACAACCCCCTTTGGTCTACACAGTACATGGGACAGTTCTAGACCAATAACAATGAAGCGATATGGGTAGGCGTTGAATTTGAAGTCTACTTGACCTTCCCAAATAAAAAAATCATCCAATCGCAGTGGAAGAGTGGTTACACTTTAATACAGCAATTGGCTACAAACACACAATGACGTAATCGTGGATTCCAGAACCCAGTCGCTAGACTGTGCGCTTGAGTGACATTTTGTGCGAAAGCTTCTTGTAAGAGGATGATGTCACTACCAGGACAGTGGACAGTATGGAAGGCCTTCCATAGGACAGGGTGTTTGGGCGAGCAAGCTGTTTTAGTGAGCATTATTTACGAGTCGCCGCAGTAGGTAGAAAAACCGCAATATCAGCCTAATATATCGTAAAATTAAAACATGGATTGCTTGAAATATCGGCATGTGAGCAGCTTGTTTCCGATACTGTTTTCCAATTCTAGTCAAGTTCAAGTCAATTTTGTAAAACCGCAACACAACTACACATAATTTCTTTGTCGGCTGCAAATCGTACAAGCGTCTCTGGTCCAATCAATACATCTCCCCGTTCGTGGTTCGTTTCAAAAATGTATTTACTTATTAGGAATTAGGATTGTCTTGTGAACGCCATTTCAATCCAAGTCCACTATTGTTCTTGGTGTTGTCACAAGTGTCATATGCATTATGTAAGTGTGCCTAGCGTGTCTAAAGAATTGGGCGCTCTATATGGACTACCTGTCAATAAGCGCTAAGCCACTGAATGAGTACATCTTTAGCGCTCCTGGTATTTAACACCTTAGTAATAAACGCGCATTGGTATGAATACAAATGGACGCAGGCGCCCCCTGTTGGACAAGTAAAAAAAGGGTGTAGTTTCAGTACTACGATTATGATAGATTTTAACAGTAACCAGAGGTGGAGAAGTCCAGGTTCTGAAAGAAGTCCTCACCTGTATTTTGTTCCAAATCACCTGGATATGCTAATTAACACACTTCTTCTGACAGGAGTTAGAATTATTGAAATCAGCTGGCTGAGTTCATGGATGGAAGAAAAACATGGCAGGACTAAACTTTCTGACCCCTAGACTTTACACCTCTGACAGCAAGTTATTTTGCTACCCTGGGAATCCTGTGACTGAAGCATCAAGGGTCATCCATTTTGTAAACGACCCTGTAAAAACCCCTTTCTTTACCAGGCAATTATCATGGTCCAGACTGTCATTTGTCCCAGCATGCATTGTTCAAGCCGTGTCCTCATAAAGTTCCGGAGTAGCTCCCACGCTCCCTGGCCTTCCCTCCATATTTGCAGGCGGGCGGCATGGTGGTGCAGTGGGTAGCACTGTCGCCTCACAGCAAGAAGGTCCTGGAAACTCCAGTTTCCTCCCACAGTCCAAAGACATGCAGGTTAGGCTAACTGGAGACTTGAAATTGCCCATAAGTATGAGCGTGTGAGTGAATGGTGTGTGTGCCCTGTGATAGATTGGCAGCCTGTCCAGGGAATGTTCCTGCCTCTTGCCCAGTGCACACTGGGATAAGCTCCAGCACCACCGCGACCCTGCCCAGGATGAGTGCACAGAGAATGGATGGATGGGCATTGCGGTGGGACCTTGTGTGCAAACACTCTATATAAAAAGCAATACTTTTGCCTCCAGCACCCATTAACACAAATGTGTGAGATCACAAATACGTGATTAGAATGTTCTGTAACTGAATATGCTAATGCTGATGTAACAATCACTACTTGTAACAGAAAGCAGAACTTGACATAAAAATCTGGAAAAACATTCCAAAAAACCTACACCCCAAAAGGTTAAAGAATATGAGCAGAAACAACCCCAGTGCAGCCCCAGGGAAAGGTCAATGACCTCTTTCTCTTTCACATATGAAATTATTGGATGCACTGCCATAAAAATCAATACACAACATTTTGTTGTGACAAGGGGATAAAGTCAATGGCGTCACCATTTTCAGTCATCGCTCCTTCAAGGTCTTATGATTTCTGCGATGCAAAAACGCGGGCGGAATACATTACGCCAAAAGACATAAACAGCAGCTGCAAAGACAAAGGAAGCTTGTGGATTTCAAGGACATTTAATTCAGCATGTCAAAAGTTAAACAAAACCATTTACTTACACTTACAAAACTTACAGACTTGCGGAAAAAAAAAAAAAAGTTCAGCCTCAAAACAAAATTCAGCTAAGTTACACAGAAACAGCCACTGTTAACAAGTGGCCTACAAATGGGAATAAACAAAGGAACTACAAATCCTACACTTCCCCCCATTGTTTTCCTCGTACAAAAGCTGACTTGTTTTTCTTTTTGGATAAATTCAGGTACTTGTCGCTTTGGTCCAAAACAAACTACTGTCATGTTGGTTTGAGGAAAGATGGCATACAGCACACACACCAGTTAGACCCACTGTGATATATACTTATATACTGCTCTTCAGTATTGAGTATAGAGGACGAGGTACTCACACAGCTCTGCTAGGTACACGAAGCACGGTATATCCGCTTTAGAAATGGAACATTAAAAAAAGGTGTATGACATGCTACATATCGGTAAGATCTAGAAAAACAATAAAGAAAAAAAAATGAAAGGCATGAAAACGCCAAATTTCACTGTTAAGTGGTGAATTCACAATCGTCGACTTAAAAATGCAAAATTGGTTGTGTCGCTCTCTCCGATTGGATGAGGAAGGGTTCAGCGACACTGTTTCGGCCAATAGCAGAGCGGATGGCGGGAATCAGCGCCGCCTCCTGTCAGGGCTTCTGCTGCGTCTCCGCCCACCCCTAGTCATGGGAGAAAAACGCACATGAAAACGGCAACCGTTCAAACAAAACATTTCAACACTGCATGCAGTTCAGCAGCATTTCAGAACATGAACGCATCAGGGGCAAAAAGCAGAACTGCACACACTTTTGGAGATCATAAATCTTAAGATAATCTGCTAAAAAAAAAAAAGAAGTCAATTTTACAACAAACCAGCACTGTCTGGAAGAACAGTCCCATCCTGACAGAAGAAATAGCTTGAAGATCACCTCAGACACAACATTTATAGAGTTTAGGACTCAAAACACATATTATGCAAGACTGCATGCAGGACCTTTTTCCAGACACACAAAAATAGTGACCATTCCCCAAGGCTTCACCAATCACGGCTTCTTCACCAATGGGAAGCCGCGGTTGGTCCACGTCTCGGGGGGAAAGGGGTCGTAGGTCACGGCGCTCACCTCCTCTTGCTCTTGGGCGGGCCCCTAACAAAGCCCCAGTCCACGCTGATTGGCTGCCCCATCATGTCCTGTCCATTCAGCCCCTCCATGGCCGCCTGGGCCTCCTTGTAGGTCTCGTACTCCACCAGCGCGTATCCCTGAGAAGACATAACGCGCTCAGCACAAACCGGCCAGAACCAGAACAAACTGGAGCAAACCAGTACAAGCCAGCAGGAAGACTTGCCTGGAGGAAACACCATGTATTTCCATCTCCATTAAGCGACAAGATTATTTACAGTCTTCTTTATTCATTCTCATTACGCACCTGAACCACAAAGTCAGTCGGCACAACTGCAGCAGGGATTATTTAAATGGTTTTATGATCAGAGGTGGGAAATCCAGGTACAGAAAGTGAAAGTCCTCCCCAGTATTTTGTCCCAATTACCTGGGTTTGCTAATTAGCAGAATTCTTCAGCTCATCTGTGAAATAAGCTGGCTGAGTTCGTGGGCGGGAGACACACATGGCAGGACTCCTACTTTCTCACCCCTGGACCTTCCAGCTGTGCTCATGACCGATAGGGTCCTGTCATTCAGATGTGGGGGGGGGGGTCTGACCTTCAGGTAGCCTGTTCTCCGGTCCAGGTTCAGGTGCAGGTTCTTGATCTCCCCGAACTCTGCAAATTTGTCATGGATGTCCTCTTCAGTGGCCTCCTCGTGCACCCCGGTCACAAAGAGGATCCAGCCCTCCACCGCTGCCATAACAACAGAAAATGAGAAAACAGGAAGCTAGGCTGTAGGAATCCATCCTACTTCAGTCCAGGTTTCCAATTCTCATTTACACTCTCGTTTAATTCCCAGTGACTGCTCTCCTTAATGCAACAATTACTTTCCTTGCTGCTGTGATATGTGGACGAGTTTCAGGCAATACATCACATCAAGACATTATATACAGTATATCAGCCGAAACCGTTGATACTCACATCGCTGTGGCCCAGGCTCATCGCCGTCCTGTTCTACTGTGTCGTAATCCTCACGCACTCGTGACCGGGCCGCGTCGTCTAGGGAAAAGCCCACCAAAAACGTTAAATTACTTCAGTCAGTTAGTCTGTCAGTCTACAGTCAGTGGGTGCGAACAAAATTCAGACTTACCCGATCCAAATCCTCGTCCCTTTCTCCGCTTTGCCTTTTCTTTCAATTTGTGGATGCTCTCTGCAAGACAGAGAGCAGAGTTAAAAAAAGGGGACGTTAAAGAGTGAAACGTTAGCCACAAGCTAACAATGGCAAACCTGTTGGTTAAAGTTAGCAAGGCAAGTTTGCCATCGGTCTACGCGTATGACGACGCTCAAACTCTCAACATCAAAAGACTTGCTGTTATCTAAACCATCAGCTCAATAGGCTAGCAAACTTTTATTATGCACACAGGCTAACGTTATTTAAAACGAACATTCGACGAATGGAAAATTGGACTAACGATAGTTTGCTGGGCTACATGACTAGCAAGCTACCGGTGCTTTCCAGACACTGAGCTAACGAGCTAGCATGGCAAAATTTAACGAGTTTGGAATAACTACCCATATTTATAAACTTTACCAGTAAACGCCACAAATATAACATCCATACTAACGTTTGATACACAGAACTTTGCTTTGATAATGACGTTCCATTCATAACAAGTGAGTCACATCAGATAGGCTAGCTAGGATGGGTTAGCATAGCTTCCATTTACAGGCCAAAGAACGTGCTTTACAAAGACAAACAGAACGGTTCAAAACGGCGCAGGGCATAGCAAAGCAAATCAACGGAATCCCACCACCACGATCAGTAACACCCATATTAAAGTTTACCATCACCATCCTCATCCATAGGAAAATCCTCGCCTCCCGCTTCGTGTAGGTCCAGTACGTCCGCCATGATGTCCGCCTTGTGTTGTTGGTTCGCTGGTTTGCGTAGAAATTCGAGGAATTATGGGATATTGTAGAAGCATTTCTTTTTCTATAGGCCTATTTCACAAGATGGCGACCAAAACCGGATGTAGGGATACTTTGTTTTCGGTTACCGTTGCTACGGACGCAAGTCCATTTCTGACAGCGAAAAATTGAGCCTAAACAGCGACGTGTGTTCTCACAGTCCCTGATAGCTCTGCCAACTTTCACTGTCCGATGTTATCCGCATTGTCGAAGCATTGCCAGTGAACGTTAAGCGGTCTAAACTGGACAAGGGCTATAAATTCTTTTTTGAGAAGTTTATATTCGGTTATGAAGGTAAGTATAACGTTAGCTCTGGTTCACCAGAAAGCTAAATAGCTAGCTTGCTAACCACATCAAGTTAGCCGATTAAAGAGATGTTTAACTTCGACATAACAAATTCTTTTCTAGAGGCGACTCCATTGTGTTTTCGTAGCGTGAAGCAACATCTGCTGTCCGTTAACAGCGTCTCTGTTCCTCTTGGTTGTCCCGAAAATGAATGAATAGGGAGCCTGACAACTGTGAGGAAAAGTGATTCTGTTAACATTGACGGTCAACAGGGGAGGCAAATGCTATGTAAGTACAATGTCAGGCTCCACAAAATTACTTGTTATTATACCGAAGTGAAATATCTCTGAACTAAGTTTTGTACTACCGTTACTATTTTGTGACATGTTGTTTGTGCTGTACTTGTTCTAATAAAGATTTATATTGCTTGTCAGATCGCCTGTGTAATGGTGTTCAGTTCACTACCGAGCTGTTTGTTTTCATCGCTGATAAAAACTACCCACACATTTTTAAATCAGCTGATATATCTTAAGTAGGCTTGTCGCGATGTCCGTCAATACATTTTGTAATTACAATTAACAACTAAAATAAACGTGCATCTGCAGTTTCAACATTGAATATCCAGATATGTGCTTGCTAACAAGCTAGCTGGCTAAAACGTAATTTGCTAATCATAACATAACATATAGCTCGCTAACTGATTTTATGACATTCCAAGTTCCAGCGCACACCAAACTACGGAGGAAGAGGTCTGCATGCTATTTCGCCGAGGCTCTCAACCAGGCGAACGTTTCCCTGCTCCTGTTTACAACCTGAGACACTTCTCCAAACCGCGCAAAGAGGACAGATGAGCTGCTTAAACTCTGAATAACTCGCGATGTCGGTGTTTGAGGTGCTTGGCTAAGTTAGCTAGCTAGATGCGTTTCCTCATTCAGTTTGAAATGAGCAATGAGTGTTTCCAAACGCGTTTTTGACAATGTTGTCTTGATTATATAACCAAGGGCAAACTATTCATACACATGAATTATAATTTTTTTGTTTCTCAAAGAGTGGTAGGGCCTATGTTTGGTGGAACTGTCATGGCAGGCGCACTGCCGCTAGCCATCTTTACCTGTTTTTAGCCGTTCTCAAGCAGGCCAACTCAGACTAGAGTGCGGTACGAAAATGGAAAAAACTAGAACTGTTACAATCACTAGGCCTGTTTGATTTTGATTTGTACTTTGTACTCTTTGCGCGGTTTGGAGAATTGCCTCAGGTTGTAAACAGGAGCAGGGAAACGTTCGCCTGGTTGAGAGCCTCGGCGAAATAGCGTGCAGACCTCTTCCTCCGTAGTTTGGTGTGCGCTGGAGCTTGCCATTGAGCCATAACACGGTATTCTGTCGCATGCTGCAGCAAGAGTTTCTATGAAACTCTCGCTGGTTAAGAGATTATTTTCTATTTCTCTAGCTCTTTGGGCCATTCCCTGTGAAATTTGGTGCCCCTACTTGAAAGGTCCTAATACCAAGAAAATAAGGACCCCTTAATGAAGTCCGAATTATTGCCTCATTCAAATTTTAATTATTTAACGTTTTTGTTTGCTTATCCTTGATTGTACTGTCAAATTTTACTGAAGCTAATGTTAAACTTGTTTTTCTCACTCAGTAGCCCATGAAGAAAAAAAAAGAAATTATCCAAAAAGTAAAAACGGCTGTCTTGTGATATGCCTGATTATAAACCGAGTTATATATATATTCGGAATTGTAATTTATATATTCAGAATTGAAGTTATATATTCGGAAATTGAATTTATATATTCGGGAATTGTACTTATATATCCAGAATTGAATTTATATATTCAGAATTGTAATTTATATATTCAGAATTGAAGTTATATATTCGGAAATTGAATTTATATATATTCGGGAATTGTACTTATATATCCAGAATTGAAGTTATATATTCGGAAATTGAATTTATATATATTCGGGAATTGTAATTATATATCCAGAATTGAAGTTATATATTCGGAAATTGAATTTATATATTCGGGAATTGTACTTATATATCCAGAATTGAATTTATATATTCAGAATTGTAATTTATATATTCAGAATTGAAGTTATATATTCGGAAATTGAATTTATATATTCGGGAATTGTACTTATATATCCAGTGAGATATTGTGAATTTATATATTCGAATTAATATAATCAGAATTGAATTATATATTCGAATTGATTATATATTCGGAATTATTATATATCAGAATTGTAATTTATATATTCAGAATTGAAATATTCGAATTGAATTATATATCGTTGTACTTATATATCCAGAATTGAAGTTATATATTCGAATTGAATTATATATTCGGGAATTGTACTTATATATCCAGAATTGAATTATATATCAATGTTATATATTCAGAAGGAAAATTGTAATATTAATATATACGGGGAATTGTATAAATCGATTGAATTTATATATTCAGAAATGGTTATATAATCAAGACAACATTGTCAAAAACGCGTTTGGAAACACTGTCATTGCTCATTTCAAACTGAAAGAGGAAACGCATCTAGCTAGCTAACTTAGCCAAGCACCTCAAACACCGACATCGCGAGTTATTCAGAGTTTAAGCAGCTCATCTGTACTCTTTGCGCGCTTTGGAGAAGTGCTCAGGTTGTAAACAGGAGCAGGAAACGTTCGCCTGGTTGAGAGCCTCGGCGAAATAGCATGCAGACCTCTTCCTCCGTAGTTTGGTGTGCGCTGGAACTTGGAATGTCATAAAATCAGTTAGCGAGCTATATGTTTGTTATGATTAGCAAATTACATTTTAGACAGATAGCTTGTTAGCAAGCACATTTGGATATTCAATGTTGAAACTGCAGATGCACGTTTATTTTAGTTGTTAATTGTAATTACAAAATGTATTGACGGACATCGCGACAAGCCTACTTAAGATATATCAGCTGATTTAAAAATGTGTGGGTAGTTTTTATCAGCGATGAAAACAAACAGCTCGGTAGTGAACTGAACACCATTACACAGGCGATCTGACAAGCAATATAAATCTTTATTAGAACAAGTACAGCACAAACAACATGTCACAAAATAGTAACGGTAGTACAAAACTTAGTTCAGAGATATTTCACTTCGGTATAATAACAAGTAATTTTGTGGAGCCTAACATTGTACATAGCATTTGCCTCCCCTGTTGACCGTCAATGTTAACAGAATCGCTTTTCCTCACAGTTGTCAGGCTCCCTATTCATTCATTTTCGGGACAACCAAGAGGAACAGAGACGCTGTTAACGGACAGAAGATGTTGCTTCACGCTACGAAAACACAATGGAGTCGCCTCCAGAAAATAATTTGTTATGTCGAAGTGAAACATCTCTTTAATCGGCTAACTTGATGTGGTTAGCAAGCTAGCTATTTAGCTTTCTTGTGAACCAGAGCTAACGTTATACTTACCTTCATAACCGAATATAAACTTCTCAAAAAAGAATTTATAGCCCTTGTCCACTTTAGACCGCTTAACGTTCACTGGCAATGCTTCGACAATGCGGATAACATCGGACAGTGAACTTTGGCAGAGCTATCAGGGACTGTGAGAACACACGTCGCTGTTTAGGCTCAATTTTTCGCTGTCAGAAATGGACTTGCGTCCGTAGCAACGGTAACCGAAAACAAAGTATCCCTACGTCCGGTTTTGGTCGCCATCTTGTGAAATAGGCCTATCGGAATCTAAATAAATGTGCTAACACCGTGCTATACTGCCACAGACAGCCCCGGAGGGCTACGACATCTCAATGACTCGGCCCGTCACTCAAACGTAACCAGGCGTTTGTGGCTGAATATTTTATATGAATATATATTTAGAAATTTCTGCATCAAGATAATCTGATAGTGTTTCAAGTACAAATATTTACCATTTTTTTCTAGATACTGCAAACAGTTTAGCAACACCCTTCTGAAATGTGCAGAAATAATCAATGTTTGTCACCATGCCCAATCAAAGTTCAACCTGAAATATCTCTTTAAGATGTGTAGATCAAAAAATTTGAATTTTTTTCTTCTGTATTTCATCTATTCCTATAAACACATAAGCTACGTCCACACTTGCCTACTCTTTTATTATTGTGTCTCTGACATTTGTTTTATATGTCTTTTAGGTACATTGGTCTTAGGTATAGTTTTAAATGGTCATATTTATTGCATTGTTTCATTTACGGTGAGTGTGAATCATTGGTGTTGTATTTGTACCTGGCTGCAAACCGGATTTCCCAAAGGGGACAATAAAGATGACTGATTGATTACATATCCAAGTTGTATACAACTTGTATGCCCAATAGTAGCCAAGTGCGCTGATTGAGGCATTGACCTGGTTTTAACAGAAAGAGACACTTCTGCATGGCATTTTGGAGAACCCTGATACACAGAGACCTAGGTCCCATGCACCCTATGTATGGCTGCATTTCACCAGGACTGATATTATATTAAAAATATGTGTTCCTATCATATGGCATAAAACCCAACAAGGGGTTTGTTACGGAAAGTAAAGAAGATCATATACATAGCCAGTCGAACACTGTCGACGTGTCCCATAGCCAAAGGAAACCACAACTCCACAAACCTTATCACCGTTTTATTTTCATTTTTTAAAAATTGAAATACAAACCTATGTTGAGTAAAAAAAAAAAGTAATACTTAAAAATCGGTCATAGAAAATACATATAACAAATGTATAAAACAAAAACAAAACAAAAAAACATTCTGCGGTATATACTGTAGAACTTTCATAAAAATGCATTTTACTCAGTTAAGCATGGATTGTTAGTTCATAAATCATTATTTTGGGGATAAAAGAACCTGATGACAAACTGTGTTTGTACAAACGATTAAGGTGTGCGGCTTATAAAAGCATGCTGCACAACTGAAAAACGTGTATTTTGAATCGTAAAAAGAGTATTTCCTACGAAAACTCAAGTGCTAAAAAACTGCGCACCAAAAAACCTTTCATGTGTCGGACCAGGGGAATGCATTAAAAAGGTACTGAAATAAAAATACAAAAAAATATTAAGTACATAGTAAGTACATTGTCATAATTATACACTTAACATAACATACTAATCATAATAAAGATAGCAATTACAAAATCATACATGTGTGTAAAAAAAGAGCCTGATACCAGGCTGTACTCTCCCAGGCTAAAATCTACACTACTGATTGCACTTTGTCAATATGGCTTTTTGTATCACATGGCACAGAGAGAGCAGAATGACATCCATCCATCCATCCATTTTCTTTGAATCACATGGTACAGAGACAACAGGATGACATCCATCCATCCATTTTCTTTGTATCACATGGCATAGAGACATCAGGATGACATCCATCCATCCGTTTTCTTTGTATCACATGGTATAGAGACAATAGGATGACATCCATCCATTCATTGTCTGGCCTCATGAACTGCTTGGTAATAACAGTTGCAGAAACATACCAAGGCAGCTTCCATCCTTATCCCAACCCTTAAACAGTTACAATTAATTTCATAGTCATACCGTTTTGTAATTCTGTTAACGCATCATGTTTTCAAAGTCAAATAATAGAAAGATAGAGCGAAAGACAAATGGAGAGAGAGAGAGAGGAGATAGTAAAGATTAAAACCATTTTGAAAGTCACATTGGTTATCGGTTGACAAAATGATTCTCTGAAAATAAAATCCCAGAAACCAGTCAAATGTTCCTTCACGAAGAAAAAGTACATTCCAACACACGGCCCATTTGAATACAAGATCCAAAACATGAGGAATATTATCCAAATACATATCTATGCACAATGCATATAACTACAAAATATATGGATTGCCACTTTCACATATACAATGTTATGCATATAGACATAATACTAAATTATGCATTAAAAGTACATACATTGTACATTGTAAACTTACATATGTCCTGTACATTGCAATGGTGCAGTTGTGCAATATACAACACCTACTCCTACAGATATAAAAAGGCAATAACTGAAGCATTTTCCTAATATAAGTTTATCATAAGGGCTATGACATATTTCACATGTATGGAGTACAGTTCAATACATATGCAAGATATACCCCTTGAATTTTGGATTTTACATTTTTACACACAATACCTTTCCATGAGGCTGCCGGAACGTTTTTTTATTTTATTTATTTTTTTTTTTTTAAGTTTCATAGCGATTATACTCGACTGGTTGAAAACATCTTACAAAAGGCTGCAAGTTCCTGCTTCAGGGGGAGATTAGTGTTCTTTTGTCTTGTTTTTATTTGGTTGAGCCCTAAAGGCCCTGTGAATACAGGACTTGGAGGTGGGATTTTGTGGTGAGTGGGGGTGGGGGGGCGGCTCTCTTTTTGTCTTTTTGCTCTTTCCAGTTGTGTGCCAGATTGAGGCCTCATTTGGAAAATACGTCAACTGTTCTTTTGCCGGCGGTACATTTTTATGAATGGATTTCATTAGATTTGTGGCTGGCAGTTCCGTGGGGGGGGGTGGGGGAGGGGAGGTAGGGAGGGGGGGCAGGAAAATGCAGAGGCAGGCAGGCAGTCAGACCTGCTGGAGGTTCCTGGTGGGTGTTTTAAAAAAAATGAAAGGCATTGAGCTGCATTAATTCCACCCGAATTAACACAGCACTTCCTGTACCCTGCTGAGAGAAAAAAGGGGGCGTGGCTAGTCTCTGTGACGCCCACCTGAGTTTGGTGCGGTTAAGTCTGGATCCCTTTAGATCTAAGGCAGGCATTTAATTCTGAGACAGAAAACAGCATTTGAGAGATACAGCATTTGAGATAAGCTTTTACACGCCTTCCCATCAGCCCATTTTCCACATAGGCGGGAACCTCCATAGAACCCAAAAAGACGTACAGTCAGTGGATCTGAAAGGTCAGAATTCTTTTTTTTTTTCATTTTTTAAAGAAGCAAAATAACACATACATTTTTGTTCTTTTTTCTTTAGGTTTTCAGACACTAGCGAACCCTGTGACGGTCGTTTTTTTAAGCATGACCTCTGGTGTTGTGGATCGGCTTAATCGCTGCAGCGATGTCCCGTACAATCGTGAATTGAGGGCGGAGCCAGTGCGAGGCTCCTCCCACAGCCGCTGCCCACCCTCCCTTAGCTCCGCCCCCCACCCCCACCCCCACCGCGGGCCTAGCAGCTGGAGGGCAGGGTGGCGGCGTTGGCGTTCCCCAGCTGCCCCACGGCCAGCATCAGGATGTCCTTCTTCTCCTTGTGGAAGCGGAGCTCCCTTCCCGCCATCCTGGCCTGCTCCAGCTCCCGCTCGGTCGCCGCCAGCTCCCGCGAGATGGTCCCGGCCACGCCCTGCTCCCGGTTCACCCAATCGGCCGCCATCTGGGTGCGCATGTCGTCGTCCAGCGCCCGGTGCGAGTAGTGAGCCAGGACTTCCTGATTCGAGAAAAAAAAGAAAAGAAATAAAAACGAAACAATCAAGCATTTGTGTTGCACCACTTAAGTCGACTTTCAGCATTTCACAGAGCCTGATGACTACAGCAGTTTTCAAGTGAAGGGTTAACATGTTTGCATCCATCCATCCATTATTTATACCCGCTTATCCTGGGCAGGATTGCGGGGGGTGGTGGAGCCTATCCCAGCATGCATTGGGCGAGAGGCAGGAATACACCCTGGTCAGGCCGCCAATCTATCGCAGGGCATTTGCATCCAAGATGTCAATATATTTTAGTATTACAGGTTATATAAAACAATGCATCCCGTCCTAGTAACCATTACTTGTTATCTTCAATACGACGAGGGACGACTGAGTGACAGTGTGAGTCAGACACGAATATATCACAGGCCAGGGCCCAATGCTCAAATCCTACAGGCCGTCAGCAAAAAGCAAGAAGGGCGGTTGCAGCTGAATGGTGGGAAATGTAGTTTTACATTCTTTTTTTTTTACATTACGAGACGGTTGTCCTTGGTACTGACACACGCACAGTCGCACAGCCTCTCTTACAGGGTACAAAGGATCACTGTAAATCATACTTTTTTTTTTTTAGTATGGTGGTGTCTCAGTCAGCAGGAAAACTCTATCTGCAGAAATAAAGACCCTTATAACCGGATCTAGTGTGAAGTGTTTTCCTGATTTGCATTGCCGCTCTATCATGAGACAAGGGTGTCATTTTCCTTCTCAGCCCAACGGAGGTTTTGAACGAGAAGCTAAAAAAGAAAAAAACTTCGAACCCAGGTGACGGAATTAGGTCTGTGTGTCTATGTTGGGGCATTCTGGGGACCGCAGAATGTAAAGTTCTAAGCTCCTCCCCCCTCTACCCCAGAGGGCTCTGATCGGGCTGCCAGCCCTCCCCAACCAATTACAGATGGAAGCTAACGGGCCACATGAAAGCAAGTAGCTAATCAGACTGGGTGTTAATGACAGCTCTCTGACAGTTCTGCAAAACAACATAACATCAAAACTAAAACAAACAACTGAAAAAAAACAGAGAGAAAAAGATCTCCAAACCGAGGCTGAACCTGTCTGTTCTGGCAAAGAAAATAGCAAGAAAAGAAAAAAACACTGTCCTCTCCTTAGATATACAATTCCTGTGAATGATCGGGTGCTTAGCCCAATTTGGGCATCCACCCAAAACGCCTGACCAAAATTGTCAAGTTATGAAGTCAAAACTAAACAGTCACGTATGTTGACTCGCAATCTGCAGTCCGTCACGTGTCGATTGAAAAAAAAAAAGCTTTTGGACGCGGTGCCATGCAGACGCGGAGCGAACAAGCACACGCCAGTAAACACCAGGCTGAACTTTTCGACCAGCTGGGGGAAAAAAAAATCTTGAAACCATCATGTGGTGTTCAAAATAAAAAGCTTGACGCTGTATCGAATCCCACGCAGAGCTCCAGACGATCCTGTGATTTCCTTATTATACACGGTTGCATCACAAGCCGTACGTGCTTCAGTCCATAGTTACGGCAAAAGATACTCCAGTACGTTTACAGAATGCTGCTGCTAGCCTCGCGCCGAGCGCGATAATTCTTCGCGGTCGTGAAAGGAGGGGCGGGTAACGAAGGCTTCTCTGCGCTTCAAGCGCGGCTCTCATCTGAAACAGCTCACGCCTAAAAACACTCTCAAAACACAAGTGTTCAAAATAAAAAAAAAAGGCTCCCTCAGTAGCGCATACATTGCACATTTGTACCACAAAACTTGTAACTTGGACACAAAACGTGTTGAAAGTATCACAAAAGTAGTAACACAAAAAGTGTGTTGGATATTAGGGCATCCTTCCTGAGAGTGCACAACCAAACTCATGACTGGCACGTTCCCTCACCATGGCAACAAATCATGACTAACATATTCCCGCAACACAGCAACAACACTTCTCATCCAGCCCTAGCAGATCTTCTACAGTATTTCTTTTTTAAACCTCAACCAGTTCAAATTAAATATGATCCATTTTAGCCAAATAAGTTATATTTTTCATCCAGAAATAATAGGAAGGACTATTTTGGCAGATTTCTGGGAGTCACTTAGTCCAAAAAAAAAAGATAATTCTCAGCATATAGTATATACAATAACCCAGTAAATTAATTCACTATATTGGATCAATGGAAATCATAAAACAGACTCTTCTGAAAAGACTCATTTAGGGTGGGAACATTAGCTTTTCCACTGGCTATGGAACAGGGTTTTCAGTTCAGGGTTTATTTCCCGATTTTGAAATGCAGCCAACCCCTCCCATGATTCATTAATCCAGACTTCTGCTATTTCCTGGATCAGCGTCACCCGTCCCCCAATATGGCCGTTCTGCCGGCTGGGGGTACAGTTAGAGGCCGGCAGGGAGGGGCCACCTAACCATCAACACTGTCCTCAAGCGGCCGGCAATGCCTGAGATCAAACCATTTTTTGGACGGTCAAAGGATACTTCACCGCCATTTTGCATGCGCCTGCCTTCCTGTCAAATTTTTTAGAGCTGAAAAGCTAGAAGCCCAAAAACCGACTGTTGATAGGGGCCTGTTTTCATAAAGCACCTCAGAGCGCTGATGTGGGATCAGCTGTCCCTCGACCGCCTCCCAGCCGTGACCGTCACGAGCTGAAAGGCTGAACTGGTCTCAGATCAGAGCCCATGTTTTTTGGAGCGTCTCACAGAGGGAGAGCAGGTCCAGGATCAGGCTCCCGCGGACTGTGTCTTCAGCGACGAGCTGAACGGCGGAGGTGCGCGGCAGGCCGCCCGCGGTACCTGTGTGGCGGGACCTCACCTGGCGGGAGCACTGGCGTTCCCTCATCGCCTTCAGGCTGCCGTTCCAGTGCAGCAGCTGGAAGACCGTCATCAGCTCCTGAAAGAGGCAGCCAATCAGAAACCAGGCTCGTTCCTGAACGAGATGTCCGGCGTCGGGACGGTGTGGTGCAGGGAGGTCTGGTGTTGGGACGGTGTGGGGCAGGGAGGTCTGGTGTTGGGACGGTGTGGTGCAGGGAGGTCTGGTGTTGGGATAGTGTGGGGCAGGGAGGTCCGGCGTCGGGACGGTGTGGTGCAGGGAGGTCTGGTGTTGGGACGGTGTGGGGCAGGGAGGTCCGGCGTCGGGACAGTGTGGGGCAGGGAGGTCTGGTGTTGGGATAGTGTGGGGCAGGGATGTCCGGTGTCAGGACGGTGTGGTGCAGGGATGTCCGGTGTTGGGACGGTGTGGGGCAGGGATGTCTGGTGTTGGGACGGTGTGGGGCAGGGATGTCCGGTGTTGGGATAGTGTGGGGCAGGGATGTCCGGTGTCAGGACGGTGTGGTGCAGGGAGGTCTGGTGTTGGGACGGTGTGGGGCAGGGAGTCTGGTGTTGGGACGGTGTGGTGCAGGGAGGTCCGGTGTTGGGATAGTGTGGGGCAGGGATGTCCGGTGTCAGGACGGTGTGGTGCAGGGAGGTCTGGTGTTGGGACGGTGTGGGGCAGGGAGGTCTGGTGTTGGGACGGTGTGGGGCAGGGATGTCTGGTGTTGGGACGGTGTGGGGCAGGGATGTCCGGTGTTGGGACAGTGTGGGGCAGGGATGTCCGGTGTCGGGAGTGTGGGCAGGGATGTCTGGTGTTGGGACGGTGTGGGGCAGGGAGTCTGGTGTGGGACGGTGTGGGCAGGGAGTCCGGTTGTGGGATAGTGTGGGGCAGGGATGTCTGGTGTGGAGTGTGGGGCAGGGAGTCTGGTGTTGGATAGTGTGGGCAGGGAGGTCTGGTGTTGGGAGTGTGGGGCAGGGAGGTCTGGTGTTGGGATAGTGTGGGGCAGGGAGGTCTGGTGTTGGGATAGTGTGGGGCAGGGAGGTCTGGTGTCGGGACGGTGTGGGGCAGGGAGGTCTGGTGTCGGGACGGTGTGGTGCAGGGAGGTCTGGTGTTGGGATAGTGTGGGGCAGGGAGGTCTGGTGTTGGGATACGTGTGGGGCAGGGAGGTCTGGTGTGGGAGTGTGGGGCAGGGAGGTCTGGTGTCGGGACGGTGTGGGGCAGGGAGGTCTGGTGTCGGGACTGGTGTGGGCAGTCGACTAGATGGTTCTTTGGATCCAGTGAGGGCAGCCTGAAACTCCATGCATGGTTTCCCCTCTATTGTTCCACTGACATCGAGCCCCGATCCTGTCAGTTATCCGCTCTCCTCTCATGTCTCTACAAACATTCATGAGCTCATCATCATAAACATCATCACCACTTTCATCCTCATCATCATCATCACCACTACCACTATCATCATCATCATCATCAATATCATCACCACCACTACCACCACTATCATCCTCATCATCATCATCATCAATACCATCACCACTATCATCCTCATCACCACTACCACCACCATCATCAACATCATCAATATCATCATCATCAATTTCATAATCACCAATACCTCCATAACAATCATCAGTATCATCACCACTTCCACCATCATCATTCTCACTATCGTCATCGTCAGCCTAATCATCATCACCACTATCACCATCATCATCATCATCACCATCAATATCATTACCACTATGATCCTCATCATCATCACCATCATCACCACCTTCACCATCACTTTCATCATCAGGTTATAGAGCCAGTGAGAAGCTGCGAAGAGGAGGAAGAGGAGGAGGCGGAGAGCTCACGTTGAAGGAGGCCAGCGCCTCGCTCACGCTCTTCTCGATGAACTCGTCGGTGATGCGGCGTGACGGGTGCTCGTTGAAGACCGAGTTCATCAGGGCGATTTTGGCCGCGCTCCGCCTCGCCTCTGCCTTCGTGGGGCAGAACTGCGCCGAAGAAACAGGGGGACGTCCCGTCAGACGAGGACAGTGGCACACGAAACAACCCCCTCCCCCCAAAACAATGATCCCGTCTCTCACCGAACTCAATGCCATAGTCGTATCTTTTCACATCTAGCTTATTACAATAGTCACAACAACAACAGAATACAACAATAACACAGCATTTTACAGTGAAGGAGATAGACACGCCCCAACCACAAAGCTCCCAGTAACTATAGCGACAACAATAAAAATAATAATGGACTGTGTTCATAATTTTCGGTTAAAAATTTACCACTGAATTTCCACATTGAAACCACTGAAAGTTTCGAAGGCCTTTTCTTTTAGGCCTCGCACGCTCAACCTTGACTGCACTTACACGTTTCCTACCAGAATACTCTCATCTCATAGGCTGAGGAGGAGAGGGGCGGGTCTTTATTCAGCCAATTAGAGTGCGGCGGGTCTTCATTCAGCCAATTATAAGTGTGGAATTGCCCTTGCCTCTCATGATGTGACAACCACATTCGATCATAAAAACCATTCCTTGTGAACACACAGTAGATGAGAAAAAAAACGCTGTTTTGTTATGTTTAATTTTTTTGGGGGGGGGGGGGGGAATGAGGTTGTTGGCAGACCCGTCTCTTCCATTTGAACTCTAATCACAAACAGAAGAGCCACCATATGAATTTACAACCGCAGTGCGCTCAGCGTGTCATGCCAATTCAAGCTATTATGAAAATAATCTATTTATTTTTACATCTTTTCTTTACAAAAGTACTTGGTTCCAAAAAAGTGAGGACTACATGGAAACAAAGAAAACACAAACACATACACACTAAAATCTATCTTTCACACTCACACACACACACACATACATACACACATGCATACACAGAAATATACACACAGTGGTCAACACAGGAAAACTGCCAGGAAGATGTTCAGATTCCATTCAAAGAGGTACTTTGTTTTACATCATAAAGAATACACTTCTCATGATGGCACTGGAATAAACCCAATCCCATCCAACACCCTGTCGGAAGCGTCCCAGGACGTTGTGTCTAAAGCAGCCAGGCTCTGGGTCATTCAGGTATTCACTTCTGCACCAAACACACACTCGCACACAAACACACACACACACACACACACACATACACGTGCACACACACACACATAGACCCACACACTCACACAGACACACACACACGCACACAAACGCACACACAGACACACACACACTCGCACACAAACAAACACACACGTGCACACACACACACACCCTCACACAGACACACTCACACTCACACACACTCTCTCACACACACACACACACACACCTCGATCTGAAGTGTAACACAGAAGGGGTGGCTTTCTGGAAAGCACGGTGGAAAAAATGTCCTTTCAACATGTGAAGGAAACAGGAGATTCTTTGCTCTGTGTGCTATTTCATCCTCTTTCTTTGGTCTTTCTGGAAGGAAGACAGGATGCAGAAGATTGCTGATTTGTTCCGTATGCACTGCACAACGGAGGGACGCAGCCTAGCAACCAAATAATGACGGCTTTGGAAAGGACGACCGTGGGGCCCAGACATTTATTCATATCGTCCCACGGGACAGCCCAGCTGCACAGCCCTTTTCCATCTAAGAGGGAAGCAGTGTAGCACTGCAGTGCAGCACGGTTAGGGAATTGGGCTTGCAGGTTTGATTCCCAGTTGGGGCATTGCCATTGTACCCTTGATTAAGGTACTTCACCTAAACTGCTTCAGTAAAAAATCCAGCGGTTTGCATGCGAAAGGGCACTCTGGACAAGGATGTCTGTTAAACGGATAAAATGTAAACATAACAAGCAACACAGATCCCGTAACCAGCCAAGAGGAATGCAACAGCATATCCATTATCACATTATCCAGCACATGCATTATCACATTATCCAGCTTGCCCATTATCACATTATCCAGCACATGCATTATCGCATTATCCAGCTTGCCCATTATCACATTATCCAGCACATGTATTATCACATTATCCAACTTGCCCATTATCACATTATCCAGCTTATCTATTATCACATTATCCAGCATATCCATTATCACATTATCCTGCTTATCCATTATCACATTATCCTGTTTATCCATTATCAAATTATCCAGCTTATCCAGTATCCCACTATCCAGTGTATCCATTATCACATTATCTACCATATCCATTATCACATTATACGGCTTATCCATTATCACACTATCCAGTGCATCCATTATCACATTATCCATCTTATCCATTATCACATTATCTAGCATATCCATTATCACATAATCTAGCACATCCATTGTTACATAATCCATCATATCCATTATCACATTAACCAGCTCATCACCTACGCTTATCACAGAGCTAACTATAATCCATTCCTACTGCTGGATATTTTTTGCTATAGCAGCTGATGCAGGTTCAGTCCCTTTGTCCAAGTGTGCAATGACAGTTCCCCACATGGGATTTAAACCCAAAACATCACAAGACCAGTTCCTTAAAAGCTAGACTATATTGCAGTGGTGCCTAATCACTTCACCTGTTCATTTCCCTAATTAACACACCTTCCATCAGAGAGGAGGGAATTAGTGAAATCAGCAGGTGAAGTGATTGGTTGGAATGAAGACCTGCGTACCCTCAGCCCTTCATGGCACATGATTGGGCACTGCATTGATTGATTGATTGACTGATTGACTGATTTACTGACTGACAGACTGATTGATCGGCTGAATGATTTATTGATTGACGGACTGACTGACTGACTAACTGATTGACTGACTAATTGACTGACTGACTGACTGACTGACTGAGTGTCTGATTGACTGACTGATTTATTGATACACTGGCCGTTGGTGACTGAACTGAAACAGCAAAGCAGAGCTGCAGACACTGTAAACCCAGCAGGACTGGAGTTTGATATCCCAGCTCGACTGGCTGAAAACAGGTCCCCGTATGTACCCCCCTCCCTCGCCCCTCGTCCCCCACCCCCTGCCCCTCCCTGCTGGCTGTCTCCCCCCTCGCTCTTTCCCGATGACTTCCAGACATAACCGCAACCCCCCCCCCGACTGAAACCTGGGGGACGGGGGGGGGGGGTGATTGGGGAGGATTTGGGGGTGGGGGGGGGGCTCAGGCCTTCCTGCAGCCAGCAGCCGCTAGCTGGGTCTGCTCCCTGAAAAAGCATTCATCACCAGGGAGCCACGCGCCAAAATAAAGAACCCCTCCCCCTGTCTCCCTAACCCACCAATCCCAAACCTGCAAAAATCCCCCCCCCCCCCCCCAAAAGAGAATTGTTTTTTTGCGGTTTGTACGGTGAGCCAAATCTCTCCTCTCATTCACAAGCTGCGGGTAGCCTGGTGTACCCAAGCTTGTGCCAGAAATACCTAGAATCCTCTCTCTCTCTCTCCCTCCCTCTCCCGCTCTCCCTCTCTCTCCCGTTCTCTCTCTCACTCTCTCACCCCCTCTCTCTCTCTCTCTTTGTCTCTCTCTCATTTTGCTACAGACCTCTCTAGAAGTTAACCACGACCTATTTACCCAGAATGCTGCTCTTCGGTCCTCAACAGTTAGGTTTGGATTTTTTCTGTTTTAATGAATTATTTTAGTCTTTATTATTAACCTTTATTTATACAGGGTAGGTTGACTGAACACGCATGCTTGTTTACAGCAACCCCAATTAAGACCAAACCCAGTTGGCCTGACCTGAACAACTTATCTTTTGCAATTTATCTTGTGCTTGTGTCGTGTGATGCCGTCTAAGCTAGAATACGTGTTGTTCTTAAACCAAATTTCCTCAGATGGAACAATAAAGTCTGACTTTGACTTAAAAATACTAATGAGCTCTGATCTTTTAACTGGCAAAAAATAACGGTTCACTTGCCAGGTTAAGTTAAGTAAGGTGCTCGGTGAAATGGCTGAGGGGGCGTGGCCGGGGGCGGGGCTCACCTGGAAGCTCCCGAAGCAGCTGCCCCCGGGCAGGCTGACGTAGCAGACGTAGGGGGGGTTGTTGGAGGGCACCATCTCGTACACCACCAGCGCGCCGTTTCGAAGGTCCGCCCCCCGGGACTGTTTCATCTGCCAGAACTCCTGCAGCGCCTCCACCACGTTCACTGCCCCACCGAGACCCCCACCCCGGGGAGGACGGAGAAGAACCACGTCACCACCGTGATGAAGATGATGATGAAGATGTTGGCCTGCCAGGGTGTGACATCAACACCAGCCACCAGCCAAACGCTGGCAAAGTGTTGACTGCGGCCGGTAAAATTGGCCACCCTAGAAGCCACGTTGGCAGTTAACCAATCAGGTCGTGTCTTATTTGTGAAAAGGTAACGTGGGCAGGCAAAACGTTTAAAATGGCCGGATGTTTTTTTTCGAACCCACAAGCCACAATGACCAGTTGGGCAAAAAAAAAGTCAGCTTCATCGCCGCGGCGATGAGACTGCTGTAACCACAGCAACAGAGACAGAGAGATAGACAGAGAGGAAGACAGAGAGAGAGAGAGAGACAGAGATGGTCCCAGGGTGGTGGTCCACCAGGGTAGCTTATTGACAATGAGAAGGCACAGGTCAAGTTACAGAAAGGTACAGACAGGGGGTTTGAAAAAGACTGGGGAGGGAAAAAGTTACCCACACACTGTACTAGACACTGATGACCTAATAACATGGAGTTTTGGGGACACTGTGCTGCGGGAGGCGGGATAATTTGATAATCAGGGGCTGGGGGTTCTGCAGCGCCAGCCGTTCATGGAACTTCACGACGGGGGATGACCCTCCCCCGCCCCAGCCACCGCCCATATGTGGCACCCACCTGGGGCAGCACGGTGGCCATTTTGTTTCAGATAAACTCCCCACACACACACACACACACACACACACACACACACACTTTTGGCCGACCGCCGTCCCTGCTCACAGTTTTCAGTAACAGTGGCATGTGGCCCCCCCACCCCAACCCCCTTTCCCTGCCCCCCAACCCCTCAGTAAAACTTGTTAAGGGTGTTCCAGTCAAACGGCCAAAACGGTTCTCATTTTGTCGGGACACCCCGTGATTGCTCTGCTGAATCGGGGCGTTCGCCCTGGCCCCCGCCACCGCAGTGGTCACTCAGTCAGCCTTTTTGGCCTCTAATCGCCACTTCGGTGAACACTGACAGCAGGTGAGGAAAGTCTCTTCATTTGACGGTCGCCAGAGAAATGGAAACTGTCGCTCCTCCACCGAATATAAAAATTCACGTAGTTAAAAAATATTTTTAAAAGTCAAAATGCGATGGCAAACAGTTTCCAGGCACTAAACGTTTAAGGCAAAACTGCTGTCTCCACGTTCTCCAACATTGGACAACACTACATCACAAGCTCAGTGTTTTAATGATGCATTACATTAATGTAGTTGGAGATGAGGGCCTTTGTTAATAAGAAAAGACTCCTCTGGCGTTTTCACTTATTTACAACAATGTTTACGTTCAATGTACTTGATTTCAACATCATTATTTAAATGCTTAGCAAACTTGTCATGGTCCACGTGCCAGTTTCATGTTAATAGACCGGGCGAATGCTGAGAGCAATGAATTCACAATCGGTGTCCTTGTTCCTCGCGCCAGAAGCAGATCTGCGCGAGCTGAAAACCCGCAGGATTTAGCGAGTCGCGTTACAGCCAAATCCACGCATGTTAACGCAAACAAAGCCACGCGTTGTTTTCCTGTATTTGGGGTCGTAGACATTTGTGAGACGTTTTTTTGAAATGCCATTAAGAGAGGGGAAGGGGAGACCACCCAAAATAGCACCGTCTTCCTATGGCTGTGTTGAGCAGTCTATGAAAGATGACACCGCATGCGCTCAAGACGTTGTTCCCCTTTTAAGATAAACTATTATTTATTTCTGCAGATTATGGGCCTTTTGCGATCGAATGATTATTTCTAGCTATATAATTAATATTATTATTACTAATATTGTTGCTATAGACCATGTGTTGCATAGGCGTTAGAAACAAATCAGCGACGCTTGTTTTAAGCTCCTTTTTGTTTTTATTACCTCATCTGCACATCTGCAAACTTTTCAAATCAATAACGCACGCCACGCCTTCGCGTGGCTCGTAAAACGCTGTTTGACACCCGTCTGCCAAACAACCTGGACAATAACAATGTGTGCGCATTAGTTAAGGATACACTGTTTGTAATGTAAACTGCAAAACATGCAACGGTGAAATGTACAATAGCTGATAAACAATGTGCGTTTACAGTAGGCTACGTTCATTTTGATAGGCTACTGCGAACTGACTAGCTAAAGAATTACCTTTGTGGTTGTGGGGAAACAAGTTGAGCATTCTCGCCTATTGTCAAAATATTTTGCAACATTAAAAATCTAAGCGTAGGGAAAAAGACAACAGAATGTCTTGTGACGGGACTAACAACTTGGATTGGATTGTACCGTTTAGCTTACCTCTGCCATATCCCTGGGTATGCTTCGCGAAGCTCCTCACGACAGCCTCCACCGCCTCGCGCAGCACCGTCGGATTCCCCGGATTACACAGCCCGAGCCCGGCCATCCCCGCGGTCCCCATCCCGGCGTTTCCCATCACGCCGACCCCGAGGCTGTGCAGCTGAAGCGGCGGCGGGGGCGGCGGCGGCCCCGACGAGGCGGACAGACAGGCCGACGGCGGCTGCGGCGGAGCGGTGGGGACGGTAACCCCCGGTCGGAGAGAAGACCGAAGCGTCCCAGTCGATCCGGCTCCAAATCCGATGCCAGGCTGAAGACGTTGTGGGCGTATGGACTCCATTGTTTTCTGGAAGAAAAAAATCTCGGTGGAAACGAAGACGCTAAAAGAAACCTAGCTACGTGTAGCGGATAACGGGGAGGGGGAAGAAAAAAGTTTATGAAGCGAAATGAAAAGAACAAGGCAGGACCCAACAAAACGCACAGGAGTTCAGACGAGGGTAATTAAAAAAATAACGGGGATTCTCCCGACACTGGTGTAGAATCTCTGCCAATCCCGTTAGACTTCGTGAAGATTAGACCGTCTGCCTGTCAATCTCGCTGTGTGGGCGGAGAATTCCAAGCTTTGGCGAAAGAGGAAATTCGTCCGATCAGTTGAAGAAAAATATTAAACAGGAGAAAGTATGAAAGTCACGCACAGCTGAACAACACCTGGACCCACAGAGCCTCGCGGCAGCGCATAACTAACCGCCAAATCGTGGTCAATCTTTCACTTATTTAAGATGATTATACGTTGACGCGTTAGGCGTAATCAGGAATAGCCTGAATTGATGTTTTTTTTTTCTTTCTTCTTTTGGATTACCACATTAAACTTAATCTGTCTAAATGAAAAAAAAACCATTTCGCACGGGCAACATTGCGCACAATTTACCCTAAACAGCGTCAATTTCATAAGCTATTCATTCCAGAACACTGCGACTGCGCGAAGGCATTTAAATGTACGCCAGATGTATCTGAAGAGAGCCTCGTTCATAATAATTGTACCTGTGCAAAATAATGCACACTCACAAGGATACTTAAATATACACCAAATGTGCTCATAAAATGTGGCATGTATTATGTCTTTAGTGTCATAATGCTTATGTCCTATGCTCTTCATCCACATAATATGTCAGTTGTTAAAATTGGTCATAATATTTATGCATGCTCATAGTAAACCTTATACATTAGGTTAACCTCCTGTTCGTTCATTTAGTACAGCAAAATGTTCCGGTCAATCCATACAGGGGTTGCAAATACATGAATGAACATTTCATTAAATGTTGATTACACATTAGGCCAGTAAAGAATTTCATACTGAAAAATATTTAAGTTTTTCCTAGATTTCAAACTTTAAAAAGGGTCAATTTGACCCGCAACATAACAGGAGGGTTAATAAAGGTAAAGACCCATTTACAAATTATTTTTCCAATAAAAAATAATTGCTAAGCATACATTTGATTCCAATATGCAATTTTCAACGTGTAGCCTAGTCTATTATACAATATGGCTTTTAATAGGCAATATGCTGTGTGTGTGTGTGTGTGCGTGCGTGTGTGCATGCGTGTGTGTGTGTGTACATGCGTGCGTGTGTGTGTCCATCGATTCCATTAATTCCCAAATTGTCCCCAAATTTGTTTGATTTTTCCAGGAAGTGTAACTCGGTATTTTAAGTTTTGAAATGGAGACATTTCACTTTTTAAATGATTTCGTAACGCCCAGTATTTTTAAATCTAGGATACACAGCAAACACAGTAGGCTACAAGCGTTTCATTCCGACAGTCCTCGCTCTCCTCATGTTTTCAAACAGTCCGTTGCGTGGAAAGTAAATTCGCCAAGTTACCATGTCAACCGCACATTTTCTTCCATAACATAAACTGTTTATTGTCTTCATATACTTGAAACTTGGCACAAGTCTAAAAGTCATGCGTAGATTTTCTTCCTTTTTAATTCAAGGTTTTTCAGCCGTCTGACGCTAAACGCCGCCATCAGACAGCAGTGACGCTGATCGCACACTAGGTGGCAGGCGCCTCGTAGTAATGAAGCCGAAATTTCCTCCGTACTTCTTTCTGGACATCGAGAAATATCATAATTACACCCTAACGGTTTCGGCTACGAACTGTTCATTCCCTAATTCCAGAAGACTTCTTACGTATCATGTTAAAAGCACTATGGAGCATCCTATGTATCTTAGCGTCTATGTACTTATTTTCTCATTTACGAATATTGAAGACATTCAACAGTGCCACGGAACACATAGACACAAAACATTTTGTTTTGCTTAATAATTTAATGAATTAATTAATTTATTTGACTATTAAAAAAATAAATTCCGTAAGATTGCATAGCAGACAGCAATCCTTTAAGAATTGTCGAGGATAGAAACACAAGAAAGCCAGCAGGCTTTGTGGTCCTCTAACATTCAAACATAGACATGACAAAACATCCAATACAATATGGTTAATGCAATACAAACAGATATGACAGAACAATACATTCACCGCACGACAGCAGCATACTGGTAGATTAGCAGATTATATTATAAAAACAATGATGATTACACAGAATTTAACATCCATCTTTTTAAGGATAACTTAAAATTATTCTCTGATGCACGTGATTTCAGTTCAGAGGGAAGTGTATTCCACTGAACCGCGGCCTTGTACAAAAAAAAAAAGTATTTTCCACATTAGGCTCTTGAATGTAAAGGGGACAAAATCAGTGAGGCTGCCTCTGGTTGCATAACTGTGGATGTCTCTGATGCGATTGTAACATTAATTACAACGTTGATCTTATCCGTACATGCGTTCCGTGAGAATTGCTGAAAAGCTCGCATGAGGTTTAGACCATGGCTTGAAACGACGGCCAGCCACTTCTGCTACTGGCCATTAAGAACTACGTCACCTCATTTGCCGCAGCCTCTGTGTTGAGTTTCCCGGTGAAACAGAAACTTTTGACAGACGAGTCAGAAATGGACAGATTTCTCTAAGGGCAGTGTCTGGAGCATTTCCTGGGAAACAACCAGGTGAGCTTGGGTTAGGACTGGCTGCAGTCACACTGGACTTTATTTCTTCCTTTCTCTGTCAGAGGGATGTTATGCCTTCACCGAAGAAACCATCCAAAAAAAGAGTTTAAATTCTGTGATGGGAGACCATGACTATATCCCCTGCACACACACACACAGACACAAACACACTCACACACACACACTCACACACACACACACACACACACACACACACAAACACACACAACACACACACACACACACACACACACACACACACACAAACACACACACACACACACACACACACACACACACACACACACAAACACACACACACGCACACGCACACGCACACACACAAACACACACACACGCACACAGAGCGCATGCCACTGTTTGCCTTGGGCTTGCTCCTGTGGGGGGTTAGGCCAGGGTTATCTGTAAATCGTATAGTGACAGTTCCTTGTGAAATGCGCCACATAAATGAATTCAGATTTTATCTGAGTGGACTTGGCGGTTGTAATCCCGGTATTGTGCCCCAGTGCAGGCTGCACTCCGACGGACAAAGGCCGCGCCTGGATTCGGCACTGCCGCGCCTGGATTCGGCACTGCCGCGCCTGGATTCGGCACTGCCGCGGGCGCGACTCGATGCCTGACACGGGCTAATCCTTTAGGCTTTTAGCAGGAAGAGCCCTCCCAACAGTGACACCGCAGGATGTCCATGACTCGTAACTTATCTCAAGTACGTGTCAACCGTACTCGTCAAATAACAGTACGTTGGCACGACCGACGTCATAACGACAAAGTCTTCAAAGGTAGATAGGACCATTTCGTATCCAGTAGCTGACCAAAGCAAAACCAACTATAACAAGTATTCCTTATGGATGTTATATGCGCACCTTACAACCAAACACATGGCCTTTTATCCGGCCCCAACTGAGGTCCTAAATTGCAGGGGGGCCGGAAGTGTCTGCCCACCTTCCTGTACTGTTTGTTAAACGTTTGCAGACGCTGCGCAGGTTGTGCAACCAGGCAGACGACCGTGCGAGCAATGAGGACGCTCGGGGGGGGGGAGTTTTCCCGGGGCTGTTCTACCCCCTCTGCACAGTTACGCACAGACTGTGCGCTGGCAGATTCCAAGAGGGCACTACGCCGTGATTCGTCGAAATTCCTCGGACGACTCATTGATTAGTTCTGGCGATGTTCGGCGATAAGGCTTCGCGCTATAAACAAAAATGTTTGAATTTACGCCGGCCCTGGCGACAGCCTAGCTTCCAGTGCTCTGTTTACACGACCTTTACTGTCTCAGAAAGAAGAAGAAAAAAAAAAACAAACATTGAAATTTGTGTCATTTTCAAAGTAGACCCGGCCAAAGACAGCCGCGAACACATTTAACAACAAATGACGTAGAAGCTGCTTCGTAAGCCTTTCAGGAGTTTGACCCCGTTCCTGTGGACCCCGGGTGAGTTGGACGCATCCCGACAGAGTCGTAAAGACTGTGGCGGAATGCGCAAGATATCTTCATCAGTAGGCCGGGACCAGCGTGAACCTTGACCCCTTCCTTCATTAAACCAACACGTACCAGGGAATGCCTGTCCGCACGTCACCCCGAAGGACCTACCGGAAAGTCTGTGCTTAGAGAAAATGCCGACTCACCGTAGACAGCCAGGGAAAGACCTGCATCTATTCCGACAGTACGGGAGAAAAGAGAACGCCAAAATAAAAGCACAGTTCAGAAGTCGATCAGTAGGAAGTAGGAAGGAAATTCGATTAATTTTTTGTACTCTTTGCACTTTTTCCTCTCCGATGTCACAGTGTCTGATCATGCTCACATCGATGCTTTGGTCATTGGAAGTCTACAGGGCCACAGGTGAAGTCAGGTTCTCTCTCTCTCTCTCTCTCCCTCTCTCTCTTTCTCTCACACACACACGTGCACACCAGTCACAGGAAGACATTTTGGGTACTCTGTGGACCAGCAGGACTTGCTGGTGTGGGATAAGACAATTTCATTGAATCATCCCAACTCCCTCCCCATTTGACACCCCTGTATGTACAAATAATGAATAATTACATGTGTGTCCATTGATTCCCCAAATTCCTATTTGTTGTGCGTGTGCGTGTGTGTGTGTGCGAGTGTGTGTGTGTGATATCATAGTACAGCTTTGAGTTTTTACAGATGAAACCGAAATGTAGCAAATGTCAAAGTACACTGCGTGTAGCACCAGGGCTGTGATTAGCTGGTTAATATGCAAACGTAGCTTATCAACGGATGACTCGAATTGATGAGTTCAACTTCAGGGGAGCTGTTTGTGTGAGTGTGTCTATGTGTCTGTGGGGGAGGCAGGTATATTTTTGCAATGTAATGCAAATACTCAACTGATAGTTGCAACTGGTGACTGTCTTCAAGGAACATTAGTCAACTATAAAGAATGCAGAATGATAAAAATCCACTTACTCAGTAAGAGGGGGAGGTTTAATAATCCGGTGCAGGGGTCAAAATGCGAATGTTTCTACAGAAAAGATTAATTAATTAATTTAAAAATAACCTTTTCATGTGTCCCACCATAGATACTCTGTGTGAGACTATACATTTCGGGTTGGGAGGAATCTTTTGGATGTTTGTGCCAGTCCTTTTATTTCTTGGATTGAGAGTAAATTTGTGAGTAATTTGAGGTATTGAAGTCAGTATATGCATTTGCAAGAGGGGCAGGTTTGATCTGCAGTTTGATCTCAGTAGTTTGAACTGAAACGCTCAGGGCAGGCATTTTAAATGAAGACCAAGGAGGTAAACAATACAAAACATGATTCCTTTCATTAAAAAAAACCTTTCACGTCTATTTTTTACATATATTAAAAAAATCACCCAGCTGTCACAAATGTATATGTCCTATTTATTACCAAAAAAAAAATGAATGAACTCACAATGAATAATGCTGATTTAAAACAACATCACAACTCTGTTTTTAGTAAATGGAAATAAAGTGTTTTTGTTGGTCTCGAAGCTTTTCTGAAAAAAAAACGTGGGCAAGTTTTTTGTGTGACGTAAATATTTGGCAGATTTTCTAATTCCAGGGTTTGTTTGCTGGACACACATATACTACTGGCTAGCTTCCCTTACCGGATCTTTCCACAGAGACTTTAATGTATAACAGAAGGGCCAGATTACGTTATGGTACTTTGTTGTGACATTAAGACACAAGCGCCACAACGCGATGAGTAGCTACTGTACACGTCATTATTGAACTGTGCACATGTAAATCTAAACGTGCGTGTGTGTGTGTGCTGGAACAACTGGTGAAAGCGTAAAGCTGAATATAACCTAATATAACCTTGGCTGCAGAGAGAAATCAACCGTCCTCGTGCGTGGACTAGTCATTCGAATTGTCCTTAACCGCAAAACCTGGCAAAATAATTCGAGCCAGGTTGAAATCGCGCGACATCGCGTGTAGATGGAGATTTGTGCGAACAACAAGCGGTTAATAAGCTTCATGATTATCCATCATGGACAATGCCGTTCTGTCGGCCATTTCACGTGTTAATTGTGTCAAAATGATTGGTTCAACGAACAGCCAACTTTCTCTCTACTACAGTAGCCTATAATCAACATGATTGACTGAAATCCGATCTCTCTGTTTTAATTAAGATGAGAAGTGCAGAAAGGTAACTGCTGCGACATTAGATGCAATCAATTTTAAGCACACTAATTTAATAAAAAGGTTAGGTACAATTGGAGGTAAAAAGAAACATTTATAGACTTGTAGTTTCATGTGAACTTACTACTTTCTGCTTGATTTTTCAGCATTTACTCCCAGATTAATAAATTAAGATACTGTTTACTCTAAACAACACCGATAGTAACTCGCTCCAAAATGAATTCAGGTTTTTTTTCTGTAAATAAATGTCAGAGCATATAACTCCTTAACTTAAAAGGTGTCCTTTATTTATCCCCAAAATCATATTGTCACATAATATTTAGATATAATGAAACGGGCATAGCGGACAATTTGATGCAAACACTGTACAGACAACTCGCTGTCTTGTGCCGAATCAGAAAACGCAAACATGATAATAATAATAATAATAATAATAATAATAATAATAATAATAATGTTAAGCACTTTCATTGTATTTAAAAAAGAAAAAATCGTGTCGAGCACTTTATTGTATTTTTAAAAAAAGAAAAAAGCAGTAAGAAAGGGGGTAGCGCGCTCTGTTTTTGTAGCACCTCTCTCGTAACCACTCACGCGTCTTGTAGGGCTGGCGAGTGTTTTTATTTTATTTATATATTATTTTGACAAAAGTTCCGTGGGCATCGCTTATCTTCCAAAACTTCTGACTCATCGTCGTCGCATGCAGTCACCCCACCCCCAAGAGCGTTTGATTTGAACGTCCTCAGCGGTTTTAATCAGATCGGTAGATAAACAGCTGCGCTGTTTTCGCAGTCTCCAAGTCAGCATTCCGGTGTTGGGGCAACTGTTGGACTTTGAGAGTGCTTATCCTTGTGGCAGGCCGCGCGCCAAGGGTCAACCTCGACAGCGAGAGCGCAACAATCGCCTACCGATCGCCAACAGCATCAGCCAATAGGCGGCCGCCTCTCGGTCTGCTGCGCACCAATGGGCTTCGAGAGGAACGTTGGTCTTTTGTCTTCGAATGAGGATAAATACCCGGGACACCCAAGGAAAAAGCACCATCAGGTCTACTTCGAACCCAAGCAGTGAAGGTAAGTTCGTTCTCTGCCTCTCCAATGTTTTTTCTTATTCTTCTTCTTCTTAAAGTTTTTACTTCTATTTCAAACGGCTGTAAAAGCAAGGGAAAATTTGGGAAACAATTGAAATGTGTGCTTCCTTGTACATGTCGTGGAGGTCTTATTGGACGGTTAAACATTCATAGTATAAACTACTGGATCTGGATTTACTTTTGCTCAAAGAAAAAGATTTTTTATGCAGGTCTGCTTTTGAGAAGAGTGAGATCAAATTCTCTTTGGTCATTTCTCAGTTGAGGATTTTTTGTAAAATTGGGGCAGTTTTCCTGTCTTAAGCTGTGTTAAAACAAAAATGTAATAAATAAATTAAAAATGCTAGAAAAATCCAACCATCACATGCTGAAGAACAACCTATCAAATGGATTGTGCTAATCGCCGGGGCTGTGTTTGATTGTCAGGTTCCCTGTCCAATCAGCAGCCATGAAGTTCTCTCTCGTCGCCGCCCTCGTTGTTGTACTGGCCCTGGCCATTGGTAAGAGCTCCTTCCTCCGTGCCCAACCGACGCCAGCATGGGCTTGCGCCCCTTTTGCTGATTGGTCGAGGCTAACGATCCCCCCCTCCCCCCCGCAGGCAGTGAGTCCGTTTCCGTGGTGAAGCGCGAAGCCCCTGAGCTGGAGCAGCTGACCCAGTACTTCCAGGACCTGTCCGCCACCCTCACCCGCACCACCCAGGACATCATGGAGAAGCTGAAGGCCCACGAGCTGACCGGACAGGCCCAGTAAGTCCTCCCCCTTGTTCCCTCTCCCTCCAGAAGGCCCTCCCCAAAACTCTGCCCCCTGTTCCCTCTCCCTCCAGAAGGCCCTCCCCAAAAACCCTGCCCCCGGTTCCCTCTCCCTCTCCCTAAAGACTCCCACTGAGTCTTTAGCGGGCAGTGTAGGGTACTGGTTTGAGAACCAGACTTGCATTCCAATGCAGTGGGTCTAGTCCCCAGGTAGGGTATTGCCATTGAGCCCTTAGCTAAGGTACTTAAGCTTCAGTAAAACGTCCGTCTTTGTAAATTAATTGTATGTCAAAAGAACGTAAGCCGCCCTAGGAAAGGACATCTTCTAAGTGCCTAAAATGCAAACTTACTGTATGGATGGCAGTTTGTGTTAACACTGTCCGGAGTCACTTAATGCAAAATTACAAAAATAGTTTGTTTTCTGAAAACCTTTGTTTTAAAGCAAAGGGAAATTGTGGTTAGGTTGCCTTCAGTGTCTGTACAAACTGACAGATGTGTTTTCATATTAATTTAGTCCAGACTGTAGCCCTTACTGGCTTATAACTGGAACATATTGCAATACATTGTAAATATTTTGACTTTTTTCTAAAATGCAATGATAAATTTTTATCCAACGGTATATCTTTGAAATAAATGTATTGCAGCACCTGAAAGGTGCAGGGAAACTTAGGGGCGAAAACACAAGTTTGGGCTCAATACCAATATTGCAATTGGGTCAGTTCAGTAAAAATGAATTTTCATTTAGATAATTAATCAGAAATCTCCATTAGGACACTAACCCCCGCTGTCTGTCTTTTGCGCCCCCCAGGGCCTACATCGAGGATGGGAGAGCCCAGTTGCAGCCCCTGGCCGAGAAGATCCAGGAGCAGCTGAAGCCCCTGGCCGCCAACATCGAGGAGCAGCTGAAGCCCCTGACCGACTCCGTGCAGGCCCAGATCAAGCCCCTGGCCGACTCCGTCCAGGCCCAGCTGGAGGAGCTGTGGAAGAAGGTTCTGGAACAGACCAAGGCCCTGGCTCCTGCTCCCCAGTAAAAACCCACCCGCTACCCAGCTCTCTACAGCTCGCCGCTCCTTCCCCCTGGGATGGGGGTAGGGGGTTGCGGGAACCTCGAAAAACACCCCCGGTTCGGACCTCCATCTGTCTGCACCCAAACCCCCCCCCCCACCTGGGTGTTGTGACTGTGCTGTAAAGACTCCCATCCTCCAATAAAAAAGCTTGAAGCTGAGACCCGTTTCTCTCACTTTGTCTAAGTGTGTGAGGTGGTAGCACACCAGCTCGTACTGAGCAACCTGGTGTGTGTGTGTGTGCGTGTGCGTGTGTGTGTGTGCGTGTGCGCGTGTGTGTGCGTGTGTGTGTGCGCGCGTGTGTGAAGGGAGAGGGGTCATCTTCGCAAAGGGGTAGCTTTGTTAATTTGGTTCTTTCTACGATTTTTTCAGCTGCCATTTTTTACAAACACACACACACACACACACACAGATGCATATCCAGCCATGCACACACACACACACACACACACATACACACAGATACACCCACACACACGTACATATGCACACAAATAATCACAAACATGCACACGCATACATACGCACATACACACTTTGCATGTTTGCATGTGAAAGGCTAAATTTAATGCCACACAAACACTTTTCTAATTCTAATTGTGACTTCTACAACCACATTGCCAAAATATATGCATTCAGGCATAAATAACTAAGGGCATGCATCAACATAAACACAACTTTCATACACGAAATATACCGTTACAATATAGGCAATGACATTATTCAAGTAGATTTTGCCAAACATTTTGAGGGGCCGCATAAGTACCCCTCGACGTCCCCGCCCCCGCCCCCAGCAGTGTGTCAGTCAAAAATTCGCACAATGGTTCCATCCTTGTCCGCTGGTTTGTTGTGGGCGGAGCTTCCAACCTACTGCGTCATACAATCGTGTGAAGCTATTCGAATGCGCTGCGAGTGATCAGCTTCCGTTCGGTCAAATGGGGGGTTTTTCCAGAGAGCCATTCACGCGACTGGCGGGGGTTCTCTTAGCCTTTGGAAAGCACATTTCCCTTTCTTTAGAGCGGGTAGGAATTCTGAATGGGGATTTTTTTCTGTCTATTGTCAGTATTTACTGATGTGCACTGTAGTTTTGCATAAAGGATGTTCCGTCCGTTGACAGTGCTATAGTGCTCGGTCAACTCGGGGGGTGCTTCCATTTAATATGCCTGTACCCTCATTAGTATTAGTCCAGAGCTGATCGTGGGCCCCCGGGGGTAGACCCTTAAACCGAGTGAAATCCAAATGAGATGGGTTACGTAACAAAAGCAACTTGATGCCCTCCTTGGCTTATAGCTGAGGCGATTGAGACATATCCAGGTAAAACGCATCTTAAGGGAATAATCAGAGATAAAACACCCAATTAGATAAGGCGCCTGTGACGTGTCTGCATACGGTCGTGGGGCGACGTCTCCATAGTAAAAACAGAGTCAAAGGTTGCAGACGGAATTTTTACACCCCAGTACACACATTACAATCAGTTTAGTAAAAAAGAAAATGTACCGTAGAGCATTTGCTTAAATGTGAGGCGTTGAAGCGCAGGAACTCTTCAAAAGAACGTACACAGTATATTTTACATGATTTCAAAGCCGCGTACAGCCTCTGGCTGACATTATGCGCCCTCTGGCGGTTGCAAGTTTTACAAATCGCATCAAAATATTCTCCATCCTCAACAAATATGTACCGAAAAATAATTTTCTATTTTTGCGGCTTTTATGCCCTTCCTGTACTAAAGTGTAGCCTACTAAATGTGCGATATTTCTTCGAAAAACGACCACGTTATTTTGTCGAATTACACATCTAGAATGACCAGTGCTATTTAATCTCTCTAAGAGTTGATTTAGCACGGATAATTTTACTGTGTGGCCAAGCTAAGGCTTGCTTGAGATGCCATGCGTCTAAAACATTTAATGAACCGGTAACAGAGTCCTCGCTTTGTGAAAAATCTATTCGAAATGTAGAATTTTAATCATGTAGTTCCGTGTTATTCTTAATTATATCAATGTCTTTATACCTTTTTTAGTCTAATATTGCGCCTTTGTGGCACACCCTACATCCTGCGTTGTTAATTCAACTCTATCACAGTACGAGTCCAGTTGGCACCATATGCACACAAGCTTCGTACAGTTTCATACAGAGTTCAGCGAGCTACACATCTGTGCCACGCGCCGGCTTTGGGCAACGGTTAGAAACTTGCTTCAAGTGGAATATGACCGGAGTAGACAGCTGCATTTGGACGTGGAATCTCGCGAAGCTCAGAAAACCAGCCGTAAAAGCCATTGCAGATAAGCTATATTTTAAACGATATAGGTCTGATATATGTTTTTTCGTTTGGTTTTTAATCATTTCTGATCCCCAAAGTCAACCCCCTTGCATTGGGTATCAGTTCACAGCTGGCTTGACGCGGGGTAGTAATCTTTTCAACAGGAGGATGTGCGCTCGTCATCAGGTCGGCCGTTTGCCCTGTCTGCGGTGCGCGCGCACCGAACAGACGCTAACGTACTGATTCAAACGACTAGAGCACGAGAACAAAGGTTCATGCCTTCTTTTAAAATTTCACATTCACCTCCGGGTCTGGCTTTAAGCACAAAAGCGGTCAAAAATGAATTGGTTGTCGCCCCCAGAAAATGGAGGCTGACAGCAAAGATGCACGGGCGTTAGGTGAGCGTGGCGAACTTGTCACAAAGCAGTGAGGTAGACCGCGACTCGTTGTCAGTTCTGCCACCTAGAACAACAAAATCACAAGTCTTCCACACCGCAGGCGACCGAACAGAGGGAAATGATATCAAATAGTCTCATCGCCAAGCGAGCAGGCGTTCACCGCGGTGCCCCCATTAGCTAGCCACGGCACGTCTGAGTGACACCGAAGTTACAATATCAAAAGTGCGACAACTTGTTCAAGTATATTTCCTCAGGCATACTGTTGAAAAGAATAAAAAAAGAACGTATTGCGCGGCGGGTATTTTATTCAGACGCCGACTCTTTTCTACTTGGACTGATGTGGCAATCAAACAACCTTGCAAAGAGTAATCAGTGGCAAAAAATAATAATAAGCGGTGTAACAGCGGGACCCTAAATTGCTCCGCGTTCTATTCAATTCTTAGAGTGGACCCAACTGTTCTGGTCTCCAGCCCTAGTCTTTCTGTTGCCAGGTAACGGATTGTACGAGACTCCTGTAGTCCTTCATTTTTACTTTTTTTGTTCTTTTTTCTTTTTGCTCAATTGTGCTCTTAATAAGAACTCAGAGAACTCAGTCTCCTCAACCCTAAACCTTCCTTTGGAAGGCCGCTGAACGTTAGAATAGCTCTGAGTGACCCTGCACCGATATCACCAGCTGAAAGGAACCGTTTTCCCATATATATATATATATATATATATATATATATATATATATATATAAGTTTCATATTATATATTATGTTGTATATATATTTTCAGTTTTAGAATATACCTTTGGCGAAAATAGTTTCAAGTGCGAGAAAGGTGTTTTGAGATAGATGTTTCTGATGACCAGCTGGTGTTATGCAATCGCTGGGGTTTTTTGGTCTAAAGCAAGAAAATACACTTCAGATAACAAGTAGCTTGTACAAAGATATAATTTTTTCCCCCCCGGAGGCTGTATATATGAACACAACATTTTTTAGCCTTTGTTCGCTATCGTCAACATAAAACTCAGTTGTTATAGTCACAGACGTTACATCTGTCATTCAGTGCAGCAGTCTCAGGTTGCATAAGAAAAAGTTCAGACTGAAAATGAGATAAGAACAACAGGGTAATATACGGACATACAACCATTGTGGAGGCATAACATAAGGCTTTTCTGGAGCTGAATTAAGTGCTGCAGCAGTGAATATTGATATAGCCTATTGATACATAAATACATACATACTTATATACACACATGTATAAATACATATATCATACACACATACACACATACATACATACACATACACTCATACATACATACATACATACATACACATACACTCATACATACATACATACATACACACACACACATACATACACACATACATACATACATACATACACACACACATACATGCATACATATATCATACACACATACATACACACATACATACATACACATACACTCATACATACATACATACATACACACACACACATACATACACACATACATACATACATACATACACACACACATACATGCATACATATATCATACACACATACATACACACATACATACATACATACACACACACATACATGCATACATATATCATACACACATACATACATACATACATACATACACAGATATATCATACACACATACACACACACACACACACACACACATACATATACAGTCGTAGCAGCCATGCAGGCACTGGCAGACACCTGAAACTATGGCCATCGCAAAGCTCCACTCTCCACTCTTGCTTCAGATCTGAAGAAATAAACCGCCGTTTCTGTCAGTCATTCCACTGTGAGAACACAACTCTGCGCTGTGGGTCTGAAAGGAGGTGCAGCTGTCAAAAAGCCACCGCTGAGAAAATAAAATAAAAAAGAAGATGTTTTGCACTAGTACACAGAAACAGGACACCTGAAATATGAAGTAAGGTTACGGAACAATGAATGTAAATTTGAGATTTCTGTTAGGAAGAGAAGGCAGTATGTACAACGCTGAAGCGAAGAAAGACTCCAGGAACCTACAACCTACAAATGTCTACAACCATCAGTCAAGCATGGTGCAGGATCAGTGCGAGTTTGGGGTTGTATAACAACATGATTGGTGATTTGGTCTTCATTGAAGGCACGATGAATGTGGATAAATTCTATGAAATCTTAACATATCATGTAGTAGCCTCTGGAGAATGTTTGATAGAGAGCAAGTTCATTCTACACCAATATAACGACCCCAAGCACACTGCCAAGAAAGTCAAGCTGCTGGTGCTCTCCAAACAATGGACACTGAAATGTGTTTGGAATTACTTGGATCGAGAGAAGCAGAAAATGCAACCAACTTCGAAGACTGAACTATGACTAAGACTGAAGACCTGGGTTTGGCGGGGGGGGGGGGGGGGTCCATAATCCAGTCGGAAGAGGAAGATTATTTAACTCTTAACTCCATGAGGCGTGACATCACAATAATGTGATCAGAACGCCCTTAACTGAACATTCTAATGCTAACACTACTGCGCACAATCACTACTGCCATTTTGAAAGCAACGGAGTTCCAGAACAACGACTTAGCATGTTGAAGAAGAAAAAAACATTGCAAAAAAAAAAAAACGTTCTAACGAGGGCTAAGGACCACTTAAATTAACTAAACATTCACGAAAACTTGGTTCCAATCGGTGTAGTATCGTCCAAAAGCTCCAGTGTAGTGTCTTACATTGTGAAGCATGTACTGCACAACTGATTTCAGCTTGAAGATTAGATATATACTTTTTTCCATATTTTACCCTGGAAGTGTTTAGGTTTGTGGTCCTCAGTAATCCCAGTCCTCCATCTTTGGCTTAGTTTTTACTTCTGCCCCGATTTTCAGTCAAACACATTTTCAAAGAGCAAGACAAGAACACAGAATCAAAAAACAGAATCAGAATCATTAAAATAAAACAAGTGACAGGAACATCACCACTTGAAAATGAAATGTTATATTCTGGGTGGTATTTTTTGGTTATACTGTTTTCTTTAATTCATGAGCAAGTTAACATTTCTACCTGTTCCACTTTCCTGCTGTTTTATTCTTATTATTATTAATCCTGCTGATTGTCATGTGGCTGTACCATATATTAATGTTTTGTATTTATATAGAGAATGTTAATTATTTTAATAATATATGAATGTTTCACATTTTCACACATTTGTGAGAAGTATTCTGATGCAATGTATTCTATATATTCTTTTCACTTTATCATATACTGCTATTTCAAAAGGGCAATATCAGGTAATATAATTAATATAACATAACATAACATAACATAACATAACATAACATAACATAACATAACATAACATAATGATGAGAACAGGCCATTCAGTCCAACAATGCTCGCCATTTTCCTGACTAAATTAGTGCTCTGATTACCTACAGACTTGATAGTATCTAACACACCGTTTCAAGCCTAGTCTTGAAAATCCCCTGAGTTTCTGTCTCTACTACATGACATGGCAGGCTATTCCACACATTGACTACGCTCCGCATTAAATTTGTTTTCCTATTATCTGTACAGAATATAATAAACTACTATATCTGCTGTATAATTACTGTATAACCATGGTATAGCTGTGGTTATAACTATTGTATATCCCCTGCATAGCTAACTATTGTTATAACTGCTTTATAACTACATAATGACTACCCAGTCAACAGAATTCACTTTTTTGGGGGGGAGGATCAGGAGGGCAAAAAGGTAAAATGGGTGGTGCCTGAAGGGTGGCCATTTGGACAAAAACAACAAGAACAACAACAACTGGTTTAAAAATGAAAAAAGGTTGAGGGTGACCATATATCGAATGTCAAAAACAGAGGACAGGGGTGGGTGATAATAACGAACATAATCCCACTAGGCTATTTGTTTATATATGATCTATGAGATGAGCAAAACTTTACCAGACATTTTCAGTAAAATAGAAATCCCACCTGGACGGACATTTTTGGTCGCAAAAACAAAAAAATGTCTGGGGAAAAAGAGGACGTCTGTTCAGCCAATTAAAACCAAGGGAACGGACGCATACGGTCTTGCGGCTCATGCTGGAATTAGCAAGGAACTAAAAAAATAAACCAAAAAAAAAAAACGGACGGCAAGATCAGGGGTGCAGGACGGGTGCCGCGAAATGGTGCCAGATGACCGGGTCGATCAGCAGCTATGACCTTGTGTTTTTATCTTCCCCCCCCGCCCCACCAGGAGCTCGGTTTATATGTTCCATCGCGGTCGACGTCCGCCCAAAAAAAACCGCACTGCTCCGTACCGCACTCCTGCCTAATCCGCATCGTCGTTAAAAAAAAAACAACAAAAAACAGCCAGCATTCCAAACGCAATTTCCTCAAGTCTCAGCCGGATAATGAACCTCACTCTCTCCGCCTTTAACCCCCACACCCCACCCCACCCCAGCCCCCCCGGGATACCCCTTCCCCCGAGACAAAAAGTTCAAGCACTCACCGCACCTTTCGTCCGAAGCGACTGGTCCGGGGCTCAACAGCGGGACGTTGCTCGTTTTCCGCGCTGAAAGAAAGAGCGGGATTTGAGCTGGGTAAAGAGAGAACAGAACAACAATACGCAGGAAAGCGCTCGTACACTCAATTGCACTTGAACATAAGAAAAGGATATAATGGTGGGGGGGGGTTTGGAGTGGGGGGTCCGCCATTGATGGGAACGGTGGGAAGCTTTCGGGGGGTGGAGGGCGAGGTAGAGGCCAGAGACGATTGCGGGGCTCTCGGGCAGTTTCCGCGCGTCGCGTCCCAGCGAGGGAGCCTTCGGCCCAGCTCGGTGCAGCAGGAAAGCCCCCGGCTTCAGCGAGGCCTCCGCGCTGCTGGCTGTGGGCTGAGGCTCCGCAGAGTGGCAGTGACGGACTGAGAAGCCCGGCAGTCATAGAGTGTGCTTTCTACAGACAAACACCCTCCCCCTTATGAATACGCATGCACAAACCACAGGCGCGCATGAACACACACACACACACACACACACACACACACACACACGCACAAATCCTGCACAGGCGCGCATGAACACACACACACACACACACACGCACAAACCCCGCACAGGCGCGCATGAACACACACACGCACACAGGCACGCGCGCATGAACACACACACGCACACGCACACATGAAGACACACACACACGCACACACACACACACACAAGCCCTGCACTGCCACACATGAAAACACACACACGCGCACGCACATATGCACACACACACACACACACACGCACACATACACACACACACGAACACACACTCACACACACACATGCCCATGCATGCACGTAAACAGACAAACACACACATTCGCACATACGCATTCACACGCATGCACACATATACATAGCTGCATTTAAGAAAATGTCAAATACCTCCCATCAATCAGCATGCAAGTCCCACCCTCAATCGCCCTGACACCACCTCCACATCTCTCTCTCTCTCTCACACACACACACACACACACTAACAGACACATGCCTGTATGCACTAATTCATTCATATATGCACACACATACACAGACGGACAGAAACACACGCACACAAGTATACACTGAGAGACACACGTATGTTCTACCTCTCACGTATAAGATATTCACACACACACACACTCACACACACACACACACTCGCACACGCACACGCACTCACACTCACACTCACACACACTCACACACACACACACACACTCGCACACGCACACTCCACACCACACTCACACTCACACACACACACACACTCACACACACACACACACACACACACACACACACACACACACACACACACACACACACACACACACACACACAAACTGAGAGCAAACACCACTCAGAACGAACAGCAGATGAAAAATAAAACCTACTTTTTCTTATGATTTGTTTGAGCCTGAAGGGGGAGAATCGTGCTCAAATAAGAAACTCGAGATACAATTTTAAAAGATTGCCATTTCCTCATTCTGCTTCATATAATCAACGTCATAATTCTCTGTTTCTTTGACACATTTTTTTGGAGTTCTGTATTTTTTTCAAGCTAAATGGACAGAAACGAAAGGAGGGTCTTTGCTAACAAACACTGGCAACAATGGAACCCTGGCCATGGCAACTGTTGCTAGGTAACAGAAGGAGCACAGAGGACTTTCTCAGAAACCAAAAACCCTTAAGATGGATTGACAAATCAATATAACACAACGAATGGATTGGTATCATTACTATGTGTATTACTTTGTTCACAAGGTCAGTCCCACTATTTTCATACACACACACATGCACACGCACACACACACGTACACCCACACACACGCGCACACACCCCAGTTCATCTGATTTGGCTTACACATACAATAATGTTTCTGTAATATCAGAACAGTTTAGCACTACTGTGCAAGCAAATGACAGTGCTTTTAGCATAAAATTTAGGAAGCAGTGATTGTCAATCTTGTTACCATACAAATAAATGCATCTAATACTTTCAGAAGAGCGGAGGGATATTTCACTTTGCCGGCAGCACAGATATAAACTATACCTAAAAAAAGAACCTTGTTACACATCAAATACATTAAGAAACACATCTCAAATACGTGTATTTGAAATACCCTGTCAGACCTGTCAGAAAGCCATATCAATGTGGATAGGGAAAGTTTTGAAGGAATCTTGCCTTAGAGAAGCGTTTGTAAAAGTTCAGAATCGATTTAAGTAAACAAACAATGAACAAACTATTTTTTGCATACCAATAATTATTACTGCATATCAACGTGCACAAATGAACGAAAATACAGTACGATACAATTTGGCCAAATCTCAAAGACAAATTGAGGCAAACTCCGAGATGTTCTGGCGATGTTCAAATTATTTAAACTATATTTGACGATCTGGGATCTGTTTTTAATAATTTAATTTAAACCTAAAACATGCATCTTTACCCGTGTATGTGGAACATTCGTAAAAATAAAAGAAACGCCCTCGCCCGGGAGGTGGTAAAGCCTTCAACGCCGAACGGAAGCTCTTTGGAAACGCCAAGACACGTAATTACCGGAAAAATTCGTGCGGTAAGCGTAGCGCGCGGCGGCCCCGGGAATATGCTCCGGAGTGGTGTTTACCTGGTCCTTTTTTTTTTTTTTTAAAGGAAAACAGTGCAGACCTGGCAGGGGCCGTGGGAGAACAGGCCTACTTGACGGCAATAGGTTATTCTGAAAGGCCCGGGTGAGCGTGGGCAGGCATTAGAACAGCAGCGGTTCCCAGACTGAAAGAGCTGTAAGAAATACATCATTCAAACATGTTTAGAATTAATGACATATGCAGGGTATGTTTAGCACATATAGGGCATATGTGTATGACTGTGTGTGTGTGTGTGTGTGTGTTTTGAAGATTTCAATGTGTATTCATTCTTTTTACCATCTTTTTTACTATGTAACGTTGGCGCCATCTTATGCCTTGAAAGGGAAATGGCATCTGCAAGAAACTATTTGAATGTAATTTAATGTAATGGTTCATTTTTGCATGCAAAATATGAATAATGTTAGGTGAGATGGAGGGACTCAGGTGATAATGGCAATCTATGCTGAATGCATTTGCTGTTATGAGCTTGGTAAGAATACTGGTAAAACAAAATGAAACAAAGCTGATGACAGTTTCAGTAATTAAAAGACCATATATTTCTTTCCTGTTATCCTAGACAAATTATGACCCCCCCCCCCCCCCCCCCCGGCTTTTGGTCCTGATTTTTTGAACTACCATTCCCAGAGAGTGATGTCACAAGTATGCCATTCCTTTTATGTCACTGAGAAAATAAAGGGAACACAGAGCTTCCACTTCAAGATTGTGATGTCACAAAGGAAACATTAAAGTGTGCGATTCCCAGGTCTTTGCGGCTGTGTTTGAAACAACCGTATACCACAAACTACATACTAGATACTGTATTAGTTGTGGTTTCAAGTGCACAGCCTATATCACAAAGAATATAAAGGCGACCAAATACCAAATCTCTTCTGTCGCACTCGTGAACCATTGTATGACTGAAACTTGAAGGAAACATCAGCGATGCTGCACCTAATTTTTTAAAGTGAAACAGAGTGCCATATTTATGGCACCAAAAAGATTTGTTTACGTCTGGAAAAGCATGCTCCTGAATATGCTCATCGACAAAACCCCAAAAATAAGCATATCATCCTGGGATTTTAAGTACACTACAGTAAGAGAATGTTTAGCCCACTTAACGACTCTCTTATTCAGTGTGCTAAACTTGTATACTCAATAGAAGGCAAGTGTGCTGATTTGGACATGGCCCTGGATCTAGTCCTGACATTCACCTGCAGCTACACTACACGGCCAAAAGTATGTGGACACCTGACACCCAGCGTCTCATTCAAAATTATGGGCATTAATATGGTCCTCCCTTTGCTGCTATAACAACTTCCAACTTCCAATAGCAACTCTTCAGGGAAGGCTTTATACTCAATGCTGGAGCATTGCTACAGGGATTTGCTTCCATTCAGCCAGAAGAGCATTAATCAGGTTGGGAACTGATTGGGTGATTAGGCCTGGCTCGCAGTCAGCTTTATAACTGACCCCAAAGGTATTGGATGGGGTTGAGGCCAGTCAAGTTCTTCAACACCGACCTCGACAAAACCATTTCTATATGGACCCCAAAACGGGGGCGTTGTCATGCTGAAACCCGAAAGGGGTGGAACAACAACCAGGAAGTGAGCTTCAAAAAGTCCGGTTTCAGCCGCCTGATTCTAACACAGGCAGCTGCAGGGGTGGTGGGGGGGTGCTTTTTCGGCACGCTCCGACCTCGGCTGTACCCGTTAGCGGTCCGCGGCGGTGCAAGGCGGACGTGCGGCTCTCTGGCCTTGCATCTTCCGACGCCGTCAGAGTCGCCCTGAACACGACCGCCGTCGTTATGGCATCACCGCACAACGCGGTTAACATTGTTACATCATCGGCGCCGCGCCCGGAACACATTCAAGAGAGATACCGACATGTCATTTGTGGTTGCATTGGACATTCGTTTTATTCTATTTTTTTTTTCGCCCCCGTGAAAAATTGTGATTATGTTTTAAATCTGATTAAAGGCGCTCGTCGTGTCCCTCTTGACGAAGGAGGGGGCTGTTGTTTTGCTGGGTAGCCATGGAAACACGCCGGGCCAAACTACCGCGCCACTTCCTGCCCAAGCCGACGCTTGTCAGCTCATTACTAATCGGGCCTTTCGGCTCGAGTGGGAGGGTCAGGGCCGCTGTTTTCCCCAATTCAATTATTATCGGGCCCTAATACAATCAGAGGAATCCGGCTCTCTTTGCACGGTTGCCGTTGGCGCAGACAGATTTTCGGTTATTGGATCAGTCCGGCGCCAACGTGACGGGAACCATTCTGAAGGACGAGGGATGGAACGGCTCTACGGAGGAGAAGAGGGGGGCGCAGGGTCACCTGTCAGAAAAGCGAGCAATAAGTATCACTTCCAACTTCTTGTCCAGGGTCTGTCAATCAACCCCACCACCCTACCGTCTCCTGTAATTAGTGCTTTTTTAGTTTACAAACAGTCCATGACACCATTTTGTTCGCACACACACAAACCTCTAACTCTTTACTGTTATTTAGTAAAACTCACAGGAAGGGTAGAGGCACCAGTTATAAGGAGATACACTTCCAGATTTACACTGTATAATAACACTGCGTGGTCTACTCTAGCTTATTCTTCTTCTTGGCTTTGCAGATGTTAGACCAGGATATTGTTCTTTGTTCTCGGCTAGAAATAGCTTTACAAAATAAGTAATTGTACCTTACTGAACCCGTGTTCAGCAGTTGTCTACGATCATGAAAATGCACTTTTTGTACGTCGCTTTGGATAAAAGCGTCTGCTAAATGAATGTAATGTATGCCAACGTGTTTTCCCTGTTTTTTTGTTTTTTTTTAAGGTTAGATAAAAGTAATGCTGCGCGTGTTTACAGCGTGTGCGGTGTTCGCTTGTTTGTGACGGGAGTTAAAAGCTTAAAAGTTCATTAGGCTACGTGTAGACTGACTGGTCACAGACAACGCAAAAAGGCCAGTTACCTGATTATCTTTAAACAGCACCGATAGTGGCATTCTTTATCTGGAGATGTTCGGTGATTTTTGATGCCAGGGTGGAAACGACTCCTAAGTCAACGGTGTAGTTTTTTCTTTTTTTAGATTTGTATGCTTAGCGCGTGCGCCAATGGGACCACTGATTGCGCGTTAATATTACTTCCCTGGACCCGACTCCAGCGCATGCAGGAAATTGGTAAATAAACGAATTAAGCGTTTGGTATCATCACTCGGACTCCTAATGAGCGCGAGCCACCACCGATCACGGGCTATGAGCGCTGACATTTCTGCCGTTCAGTCCCTGGCGTGGGATATCAGGCAGTCACGGAAGTTTGTAAACCTGTTTTAAATTTTATTTACATGGATCGAGAGGCAACAGTTTAACCCACTTGAGCTGCAGATTTTCTAATCAAGACTAACAGGCACAGGAAAATATAATCAGCAGGCAAGGGCGGGTCAACCAAAACTTGGCAAACGTTGCAAAACGATGGTGACCCTCAATCACAGCCAAACATAGTATGCGCCCATATATCTTTGCAGAGTCGGCTGCCGGCTTGAACACTATGCAGTCGTTTAGGGGCCATTTTAATTGTAGAGTATTGTTGTTTATGTAGGCTATCTGGAACAACTGGTTCCCCACAGGTGCATGAGGAAGACTGACAATGTTGCTCTTTAAGTACAGATTACTTGTTTAAGGTTATGTTTCAGATGTAAGCAAGGTAGGCTATAGGTCAGTAAAGCCACGAATAACACTCACGAGTTAAGCATGATTGAGATGTATGATAGGGCCTTCGGCTTTCATGACGATCTTGGGTCCCGTTTTTGTTCCCACCAATGCACTCCACCCAGAACAGACGGTGTGCGTTGAATCGCATTTATTCAAAAATCAAAACGACACTTTTTTTTTTGCATAATCACACGACAAAGAGCATAAAATAACTGAATCACCCATAAATTAACGAATGAATGTATAAATTGAGTTAAACGGAGCAAAAGATGGCATGAAATTCTGTAACAGAAGATGCATACGTCACCTTAATTGACGGTATTTGAAAACGGACCGTTAAAACATTAGCCTGCACGTGGCCAAGTTCATACGAATTCATATCGGCTGGGAATGGAAGCGTCGGTTGGCGGTTATAAAACCACCCAATTTCCCTTCCTTGTTGCCGTGGCTGTCTGACGCCGGTGATATTTTTACGGCGGGTCTTCGTCCAGCATCTGCAAACGTAGCAGGAAATTGAATATCGGACCAGTAGAACACTTCAGACCTCCCAGTCCAACAAAACACGGCTCAACCCCCCAGAAAGAAAAATTATTATACTATTTCATTACATTTCACTAATTTGCAAGTCACCTACATATACATTACATAATTTACAAACTAATCGCGTTTTCAGAGCACATATTACCAATTAATCGCCTTTAATTAATAAGTCAGTCAATCAGTTAAATATACTGTTGTAGTACAGCCACTTTACAGACTATAGTTCAAAAAACAGCCAGTTATATATTGTAAAAGTAACATTTTTTTAAAAGTCAAATAAAAAAACTCAGCTGATAAAAGATCTGGAAATCATGTAATGTCTATAGAAGAAATATAGGCTAGGAAATGGATACAGAGTGTGTGTGTGTGTACGTGTGTGTGCATGTGTGTGTATGTGCGTGTACATGTGTGTATGTGTTGTGTATGTGTGTGAACGTGTGTGCATGTGTATGTATGCATGTGTGTGTGTGTGGGTATATGTGAGTTTGGTATGTGTGTGTGTGTATGTGAGTTGTGTGTGTGTGTGTATATGTGAGCTTGGTATGTGTGTGTGTGTGTGTGTGTATATGAGAGTTTGGTATGTGTGTGTGTGTGTTTGGTATGTGTATGTGTGTATATGAGAGTTTGGTATGTGTGTGTGTATATGTGAGTTTGGTGTGTGTGTGTGTATGTGTGTGTGTGTATGTGAGCTTGGTATGTGTGTGTCTGAGTTTGTGAATCCCCCTCCCAGCTCTAGCCGTTGAGCAGGCCCGAGCTCTTGGGGCTGGGGTCCCCGGTGAGGCTGGTGGAGGGCGGGGGGCCGGGGAAGGGCTTGGCCCCGCTCCGGCCCCCCAGGCTGTGGAGCTGCAGGGCGACCCGTCGCCCGGCAGAGAGTTTGGCCCCGCAGAGCAGGCCCCTCAGGGCCCGCCGGTGCTCCCGGTGCATCAGGCAGTACAGGACGGGGTTGAGGCAGCCGTTGACCTGGGCCAGGCAGGAGGTGAGCGGGAAGACGTAGGTGTGAGCCAGGTAGAAGGCGGAGCTCCACTTCACCGCGTCCAGGTGTATGAGCAGGCCCCAGAAGGTCAGGATGTTGTTGGGCAGCCAGCAGACGCAGAAGGCCAGGATCACCACGGCGACCGAGCGGGAGACCCGGGCCCGGCGGCGACGCCCGGGGTCGCCGTGGTTACACAGAAAGCGGAGCAGCAGCAGGTAGGACAGGAGGATGACAGCGTAGGGGAGGAGGAAGCCCACCACCACCCGCAGGAGGTGGTGCAGGCCCAGCCAGAAGGTGCCGTTGGGGAAGTGGAGGAGGCACACCCGGTCACCGCCCACATCCGTCACCTCCGCGAAGGCCGCCCTGGGGGCGGCGGCCAGCACGGACCCCGCCCAGATGAGCGCGGCGGCCAGGCGGGCCGCGCACTCGCCCCGCGGGCCCGCCCCCGCCCCCCCGCCCGGCGCCAGGGCGGAGGCCACGCTGCAGTAGCGCGTCACGCTCATGGCGGCCAGGAAGAAGACGCTGCCGAAGAGGTTGAGCGAGGTGAGGAAGGAGGCCGCCTTGCAGGCGCAGCCGCCGAAGGGCCAGTGGTAGTCCAGCGCCGCCTCCGCCGCCCACAGCGCCATGGCCGCCGAGAACAGCAGGTCCGTTGCCGCCAGGTTCAGCACAAAGAAGTTGACGGTGCCCTTGGCGGCGGCGCCCCCTCTGGCGCGGAGGAGGCACAGCACCGCGGCGTTGCCCGCCAGCCCCACCGCCGAGACCGCGAAGTACACCGTAGCGACCGCGGCGCGCAACCACGGCGACCCGTCGCCGGGAGCGTACAAGTCCAGGGCGTCCGAGAGGTTGCCGAGCGACGCCGCCGTACGGTTGCAAACTGGCCAGTCGAGGCACAGGCGCAGGGTCATGTTCAAGGGCAGCAACCTCAGGAGGTCAAACGCACTCATCTTCAATACCAGAGTACCTTTCACCCAGCAGGCTGTGCGAGGCAGTGAAGACCTGAGAGTTTGTGTCTTCAATGCACAGGCAAAAAAAAAAAAAAAAAGACTAATGATCTTTTTGTTTGAGGTTCTCCTTTATTTTATTTTATTTTTTTATTTTTTGTTTTTAGTAAATGCAAATCTAACCTGAAGGCGTTTCCATGAAGTTAGTGCTCGGCTTGCTAGACGGATTTTCCTTTTTCTTTATAAGGTTTTCAATGGCACGCGAAATATTAACGGTAGGGCTGGGAATCAAATGATCTTCTCTGATTGGCTGGACAGCCTTAACCGTTCACTTTGTATGTTGCAGGTTCTCCAAAATCACGGACTTCCATACCTAAAACAGAAAAAATATTAATCCCTAAATTTCAGCCAAAAATATTATTTCTGAATCTTATAAGCAATGGCGGAATCCTGCAAGTTATAAATTAAATTATTCTCAACAAATTATAATTCACAGAGAGAAATGTAGCCTATCCCAAGCAACACGGTTAGATTTCAAATTTAAAAATTAGCCATCCATGCTTACTGCGGCGAGCGCACGTGCAGTAAGCCTACTGTCGCGCAATCTTATATTTTCTTGTATTTTCAAGAATTGATAAGTGTGTTTCAGCCCCCCCCCCCCCCCCCCAATCAATGCATTCATATTAACAATTAAAAGTAAAAAGATTTACATTTACAATAAGAAATGGCTATATAAAAAGCGAATAACGTAATACAATAATTTACAACACGCTGTTAATTCATCAGACCTATTAATATGCCTATATAAAAGAATGTATATAAATAGCCGGCAGTAAATTATTTCACTCTTAATTTGGCTATTGCAAACGGCTACATTACAGACATGGCTGGATCACATTGGAAAGATGACAGTACATTTGACTTTCATTATGTCACAAATGAGGACCCCCTTTTCAAAGGTCGGACTTAAAACTTTCCAGCAGTAATGCAAAAAAAAAACGTCGCCATGGTTACAGATTCTTATAAACACATAAAACCGCAGGTGCAATTTGGTCTTACCTGGACAAATACGTTCACGTGCATTGTATAAATACATTGAAGAGCAAATAAATAGTGACGTATATACTCGGTATAGTTTATTATGGAAAGTTAAAAAAAAACCACCTTGATTGTTGTTAACCGTTGATGAATGAACCCGTCACAAAATGATTGGTACCAGGATCTCCACCGCGCATCAGTGACTGCACTTCGAAGTTGCAGATTTCCACGACAAAACACAATTCTGTGACGCCACTTGCCCAACGCACTTCCAAAAATGCATTTACGACGCTAAAATTGACGGGACAGGAGCGATACTCACTTGTCTAGAAGAAGTCGAGCGCGGATCGCCGCTAAGCTTGAGTTTGCTTGGGGGTCCTCACCCACACATTCGTGCACCATGGCGTAACTAATCAGCCATGAAGCGACTGCGGAATGAAGTGAATTAGGCGCGCCAAGCCGAGGTTTTATATTGGTTCGTTTCTGCCCCTCCCCTTAGGCCCTGAACCTCGACGTAGTGTCCATCGTTTTCCCTCGAGCACCTGTGTGATAACATTGCGCCACTTTCTCGAAATAATAGCCTATGCGTGTTTAAACTATATTGTCAAGCCCTTGCAACATTTAATAGCCTGATCGGATTCACATTACTGATATCTATACTTCTTTTATGACTAGTAAAAATCTGAATTCCAGATATCTCCATTTAGTCTAGTTGTAATAATTTCAATCAAAGATATCTTTAATTTAAGATATCTAAATGATCTTTTTTGATATCTGAAAGTAAGATACTAGTCAAAATACAATTATAGATATCTTAAACTGGAATTATGACTGGTCAAAACTAAAGTGGAGATAATCATTAATCAATAATAATTTTGATTGGTCAAAATGCAGTAGTAGGGTGCAGGGGGTAGCAAGAAGGTCCTGGGTTCGAATCTAGCCTGGGCCTTTCTGTGTGGAGTTTACATGTTCTCCCCGTGTTCTTGATGTCAATAATTTTAAGTAGTAATAATTTGAATTTTTGAGACCAGAAATGTAATTTTAACTAGCCTATAATTAAAATGTTTTTTTAAAAAAATATAAAGTATTACATTTGAACTAGTTAAAATAGGAATTCTTGATATCAGAAATAGAAATTGAAGTTTAACTAGTTGTGTTCCCCCCATTCAGTTCAGTGGGACCTTTCATTTTTGATATCAGGAATTGAATTTTAAAATTAAATTCCTGATATCAAAAATTCGAATTATAACTAATTAAAATTGAATTCTTGACATCAAAAGCCAGGTGAATATAAGCTTAAATGGCTTGCCATACATCTGTGTCATGAGTTGAATGACGATGTCTGATGCCATTATAGATATCTTTAAAAGTATGTTGACTAGTCAAAATATATTTGAAGGTATCTAGTATTATTGTTTGAACTAGCCCGTTTACAGTGGCAGATCATGAATTAGCATTATGAATAGTCACATTGTAATCATGACTTCTCAGAATGCATTAGTAAATATCCAAAATGTAATCATGGATATTTAAGCAAAGCTATTAAATGTTAGCTATTAAAAAGGGCTTTCCATAGTCTACTTAGATTGTCACAAAAATCAACAAATAAACGCAATAAGCGACCGGTGAACCAGCGACATTTATTTGCGGATTGGCTACATTTATTCGTGGAAGCGGTTATGACACATTTATTTGTGGATCAGCTGCATTTATTAGATAATTTTTAAGGCAAAAATACACGCATACGATACCAACTGATCTCGTCGGGGGATGTGTGGCTTTAAGTCCTGGGAGAATTTGGAATGTTCTCTCCCAACAACTGATTGGTCTTAACCAGTTCGACTCCCTTAAACACTTAACCTATTGCACAGATAAATACCTGCCACACCACACCACGCACCTCCCCAACAACACCTGGAGCAATAAAAATCTAAGGTATACAGGTCCTGGTTGTCACTTCATCACAGTCCGAAAGACAGGGTGTTTTCGTACGTCCGAAACGTTTCGCGGAAACTTCTGAGGAAAACGAATCGCGTGGCAGCTAGGTAGTTTCTTAGAGATGGACGTCCGTCTGTTGGTGATCTCTGCGGTGGCAGCCTGCCTAATATCCGGTAACTTTAATCTTACAGAATCTCCGTCTGACTGAGTTTTCTTGTTCTGGCTTCCGGGCGGCAACAGTGTTTTTAAGCGGGTGCGAAAGATAGTATGTGAGGTACTCCCCGGGTGATTACTGAACTGTGCTTCGTGTCCCGGGCAGAACGTTACCGAGACTGAACAGGGTCTTGAGCTAGCAATGTACAAAATTCAGCGCGGACGTTTTCTCCTCTTATCTACACAGAATCGACTGGATGGCATATTAGTAAGCCGTCCTCCGACCGTGCACTGCAGCCTCACGTTGGCATATCTATATATTTTTCTTAATGATCACTCCTGACCAGTGGTGACGAGCCCACCCCCCCTGCTGGCTGAATATCGCACATCCGTCCATTTGGTGAACTCCACCAAGCTGAAAGAGGCAAAGCCATAGAGTAGGGGGGGGGGGGGCAATTCCGGTCCTGGAGGGCCGGTGTGTATGCAGGTTTAACTCCGGTCCTGGGGGGCCAGTGTGTATGCTGGTTTAACTCCGGTCCTGGGGGGCCAGGGTGTATGCTGGTTTAACTCCGGTCCTGGGGGGCCAGTGTGTATGCAGGTTTAACTCCGGTCCTGGAGGGCTAGTGTGTATGCAGGTTTAACTCCAGTCCTGGAGGGCTAGTGTGTGTGCAGGTTTAACTCCAGTCCTGGGGGGCCAGTGTGTGTTTGCTGGTTTTTGTTTCCACCAATTACTCTGACTAAATGAGCTAATTGGCTGCATACACCAACACCGGTTCACTTGTAGATTAGATCACAGTAATACATTTCATTTAGGGACACAGGAACAGTCTTTGGCTCTCATTCGTTCACTTATCAAGAAATGTAGGTGACATGTCAGATGGCGTAAATATTAGGGGTAATTAAATAATTAAGGGCAGAAGTTGGCATGGAGACCAGAAACAGATACGGCCCTCATTGCCCACCCCTGCCATACAGCTACGATGGCTGAATCAAAGAGCTTCCCTGCCGATCAGAAGCACTGGACTCATTAGCTTTCTTATTAACGACTTGCGTGAGAGTCCATTTTGTCTTCCTCTACTTCAGGAAAATTATCTAAATGCAAGTGTTACATTTTTTTAGAATACAAACAAAGAGGATACAGCGCACATAATTATACCATGATATTAAAGGCATACTATGCAGGATTTTTTGTTGCCAGTGTTTACAATCAAATGAGTCTCCTCCCCGGCCTGCATGTCAGAGACACTCAGAAAGATAATGGATGGATAGATAAAAAGTATGTCAGCAGCAGAACTAACCCACCCTGGCGTAATATTATGGTACTAGATTGCCCTCTGGTGGCTGTCTTTGACCCTACATACACAAGACATCGAGACCGAGAAGCAGCTTCCGAGTCATTTATAAAAAAGGGACTGGTGGTGATGGAGACATCTGCAAGAGCTGGTTCTGCTTTGAGGCCTTCCATCCCACCACATAACCAGCTACACTAACAGTTTAAATTTTTTAAAACAAAAAACCTAACTTTTAAAAAAATATATAAGATTATACTGCAAGACGACAAGACATTAGGCAGGAAGTTAGATGCATACATATTTATTTTCACAAGCACATAAGCTAAATAATTTATACAATCAAAGCTTTACATAGAAAATAATTATTTGTGGAATTATACTATCACAAAACAGAGGAACCAGCCAATATCAACACTTGCAGTGACCTAGTGTATGTTGTCTGGACTACCTTAGATTAAATGCATATACTGTAAACAGATATTGTTCACGTGCAGAATTAACTGTGCAGCAAAAAAAAATAAAAAAAATAAAAATAATAATAAAAAGCTCACAGCACAGTTTCGATCAATTCAACAGCACGTTACTATGGCAACACTCCCAGTTTCCAGTGTGGGTGATACTGGCCAGTTTGGCTCAAATGTGGCAGTCGTGTGGAGTTCTTCAGCCAATCTGATTGGCTGAGAAGCTCCGTGTGACACTTTTGAGTCACCGATGACACAGATAACCGTGTCGCTTGGTGAGTGCAGGTCAGCGCAAGGGTAACTGATGCAAGCGTATTGAGCGGCATGCTTGGTTTGGGCTTACTTACTCTCTGAACATCTTTGCCAGGCATTGCACCTTAAGCCCTGGGTCTGGCCCAGATGTTTCCCTGTGAAGCACCCCTGTCACACAGTGACTCTGACCCTCAGCTTCCCCAACCAGGAGCGTCATTAAGCTGGAGGGTAAATATTCAGCTTACCTTTGCATTCCTCTCCCTCTCTCTCCTCTGTCTCTTTCCCTCCCCTCTTCTCTCTCCCTCTCCCCCTCTCTCTCCTCCTCTCCTCTTCTCTTCTCCCTCTCCCCATCTCTTCCCTCTCTTCTTCTCCCCCTCTCCCTCTCTCCTCTGTTTTCCTCTCCTCTCTTTCTCCTCCCGTAGCAGCGCTCTCAGGCTCTCTTTGGGCCTAAGCCCTGCAGTGGTAGTTGCTGTGGATCTGGGGGTTGATCTGGCATGTGACAGCCAGCAGGTGGCGCAGTACTCTCTCCCGGTTGGAGCGGTAGCTCTTGGTCATGGACTGGATCTTCTGCTGCGTCTGCTGCTCCACATCAGAGGAGAGATCGCCCTGAGACCCCAACACCTGAAGAAGAGAGAGAGAGAGAGAGAGGGAGGGGTGAGGAGAGAGAGAGAGAGAGGGGGGAAAGGGTGAGGAGAGAGGGAGGGGGGAGAAAGAGAGAGAGAGGGAGAGGGGGAAGAAGAGGGTTAGATTCCCAGACCCCCACTGCACAGACCCGCCATCGTCCACGACGCCCATGTCACACAGACCGCCCATCGCTCAACAGACCGCCATGTACCAGACCGCATCGTCACCAGACCTGCCTCTCACACAGACCCCGCCCATCGCTCACACAGACCCCGCCCACTGCTCACACAGACCCCGCCCATCGCTCACACAGACCCGCCATGCCACACAGACCCACCATCATCACACAGATCCACACTCCCACAGACCCCCACCACTCACTGCTCATACCGTGTGCTGTTTCTGGGCGAACTCTCTCTCTCTCTCGCTCCTGTACTGCTCGATCTCCCCCTGGGCCTCCTCCTTGGCCTGCCGCAAGCGCCGAGTCTTCCCTGGATGCGAAGACACCACTTTGCATGCTGGGATTGCTCTCAGATGAATCGCATGCACCAGTGCCTCAAGGCGACTGGACTACTCAAAACGCTTTTCCTATGGCCACTATTATTTGTTAATTTTCCACCTGTATCAAGGGCATAATTTACGAGGGAATAGAGGGGTTTTTACACCCCCCCCCCCCCCAATATTTAAAAACAGGCCACATAATCACTCCAAAAATACAGCATGATGAACACATAATAAAGATGAGGATTTCACGTTTTGTGATTGGAATATACTGAATATCACCTGGGTGTTTGTCACGGAAGTCACAGGTGCCACGGATTCTGTGACTTTCACCTTTTTTTTGCCATATCCGTGATTTCCATCGTTTTTAGTGTTTCCCGAGATTTTTCAGCAGTTTGGGATGGCAACTGTCAATCATAACGTGGCCTGCCATGTTATTTGTATAGGCCTGCACAATTTAACAACAGCCTATAGCCAAATGCTGGGAGAAACAGTGGGAATACCCCGGGATTAAGATTGCTTGTCAGCTGTTGCATATAGATGCTTGACCGCCCAAAACAATATTTACTGACCAGTAATCTGTAGTCATTTCACCAGAAATGATCATTTCACAGCCGTCCTTTTAAAAAAAGCATTCTTCTGGGTAGTATTCGGGGTCTATGCAATTCAAGCCCCCCAATATTGAAACTAAACTTACGCCCTTGGCAGGTGTATCGGTAGTTAATCATGTCGTTTTATAATGCCGCATAATAATGAACAGTTAGTAAACCTCTACTATCCCTTATGATGAAATCTGATTGTCGTACCGCGCCATACAACAAAAGCAATTTTAAACATTTAATAGAAACACGCAGCACATAATGCTTACAGTAAGCTACACGGGTAGACATTCTATGTTATATACTCAAATATAGCTATTTACCCACCCTTAACCTTCTAAAAATCAGTATGGAAATGGAAGTTTGTGAAATCTGATTTGTTACAGCCAGTATTATTAACCAGCATTATGTTACTAAGGGGAAAATGTACTTTGAGTAAAATATGCTCCATAAGAGCAGATTTATTAATGTTACACTGTGCAGTACTATGTGTACCGTTGGTCAGAAGAAGCAATTGAACTACTACTTAATTGGCAAAGGAAAATCAGGCAATTACTTTCGTGGTCCTCTCACTTTAAAAACCCAATTCAAATGACCCAGGTATGTTGTCCACAGCTGTTCCTTATCTGTATTTGGAATAGCCCGACCGTTATGTGACATACGCGACAGCACTGTAGCCTAAATATGACGTTGGCGAAAAAGGGTCACGAGACCATGCGAACGTGTGTAGGTACGCAGTCGCAGACTACTGAACTGTGTACGTTCTTATACATGTCTGTGAAGCAGACTCATGATAGCAATGTAAGCGCTATTTATACTCGGCAATACTGACGTAGCGCACTGCCGAGCTACTTGCAGACTACACGGTGACATCTGACGGTAGTCCTATCCACAATTTCCTCGAGTAGGCTATATGTACCAGTAACTGATTTCCATTTGATAAAATCGTTTAATGAGTTTCCCACGTTGAAAACAACGTGTTTTTGTCAATTGCATTAGTTAGAATATGTATCTTCGGCCATCTGAATGTCGACACAAATATGGTCGAGGAGGCTCATTATTAAAATCCGAGCGCATGTATGTTTTATTTATCAATTTACTGAAATGGCCAAATCAATGAGTATGCGTTTTGGCATGACACAATTACCACTTCATTCTCACGCTAATAATCTAATGGTGAAAACTCCTTAATCGCACTTACTCTTTCTCGCATCCGACACTTTCTCGGCGGCACGTTTCTCCGCTTGCAGGAGTTGCTGAATACCCTGGGACTGGCTCGCCATTTTCGGCTGATCTTCTTTCCTCTCAGATGTTTTGCTTCGTCTCTCCTCGCGTCGCAGTTTCTGCGCACAACTCCTGGCGCTTTCTAGACTCACGCGCACACGAACCAGGAATGACGACACGGCGAGCGCGCAGCCTGACGCACTCGACGCCGTACGCTCACATTAATAATGGATGGTATCTAAAGCTTTTTAAATCTCATAATCGCAACGTCCTTCTCAGTAAAGGGGGTTAACTCACCGTTACCACTCACCTGAGGTGATGCACAGCAGCCGTTTTGCGCCGGAACACTCGCCGTGCATAAGGTTCAGCGGATGCTGTCGTCCTGTCTCGTTTGGCCCGTGTTTGCTGCTTGAACTTCATTAATTATCTGATTCATGTATGGATTTACATTCGGGAAAGTTGCTGTCACTCTGGTCCAGAGTGACAAAAAAAAGCACACATCACGGTTAGATCAACAAGCTGAGGTGACATCATCATCATCATCATCAGCGATCACTCGGGGTCAAGTATGACTGTCCTCCTTCAGGGTCCTTGTGGGTCTTCAGGTGGGCGAAGAGGCCGATCCTGGAACCACATATTTTGGTGCATTGTGGGCAGGGGTGAGTGGTAGTTGTTGTGCGTGTAGCTGGGGCCTTTTTGGTGGAAGCTCTCTCCTTCCCGAGTCTGCGCTTGTCCTGTGCAGCACGGCGGAGGTCGTTGTCATAGAGCGCAGCTCCTTTACAGACTATATTTCTCCAGGTCTACACTGACAGTGGCAATCAGTACGTAAACTTATGGCATGACTTTAGGCACTGGAGGGATACTGAGGGTATACTGCTTGTAGAGTGCGGGCACAGTGTCAGGTGTGTCATAGACAGGTCCATTAAAGTCAGAATAAAAGCCCAGTGTTCAGGGTTACGGAGGCATATCATTCCCACCGCATCTTAACGGGCACTGCTGAACCTCAACGAAGAAAAAAGAAACATTCAAATAACATGTTAAGTTAGCAATTAATTAATTTATTTATTCATTTATTTGTTTAAATCTCCAGGATTCTCCCACCCCAAAAATATAAACTCCCTCGTTTATTTCACAAAAAAAGAAAGAAAAAGGAGATAATTCCATTGACTGCATCAAAGTAATTGCTCAATAAAATCAAAGTAACAATAATAAATATGATTATATTCACTTTCATAATTATAATGGTAATAATGATTATCGTTAGAATATCGACATTCATAACAAATCTTGAGTAGAGAGGCGATTCACACTTCAATAATCACTCTGTCAATAGATATTATATTTACACTTGTCCCCTGGGTGCCCGTCTTCTTAAAAATTGACACGGGGGGGTGGGGGTAGTTCTGAGAGATAGAGGTGAGGGTCACTTATGGCTTGTCAAAGGGGGGCGAGTAACAGATTAAAATAGTGTGATTTATAGAGGGGTGGGTTTTTTGGATTTTCTGCATACAAAGAAATCACAAAGGTGGTTTGGGGGGAGGGGGTAGAAAGCTTGCAGGTAAAGCTTAGTATTACTAGATTGAAGTTGAAGTTATTTATGTTTCATTTGCGTAAATTAATAAATGAATAAATATACTAATAACTAAATCATGTCCAATATGTTTTCTCCGAGCATGTGGATGTGTGGGTCGAGGCCTGCTTTATGGATCTGGAGTCAAGTTGACGTCTATGGTAGATAAATGGCGACAATGTGAAGTCAAACAGAGGTTTTGGTTCAAGCCCCCTCCACCCCCGAACCCCCACCACAAAACTTTCACATACAATCAGCTCCTGCTGTTAATGACTAGATCCCTTCTACACCTTCCAAATGTCTACCCCTGGGAATGAGATCAGAGGTGTGTAAAGTGGCGGAGGCAGGGGGGGGCGTATATATAATCCTCCCATGTATGTGCTGCTGGAATACACTCAAAGGGGGGAGATTGTGGGGGGGGGGGGCTGATAATTACCCAGGTAACCCATGCGGTGCCAGAGAAGCGGGGAAAGGGCAAAGTTTCGGGGAGCGAAATGTTATCTGAACAAAATAAACGAAATCGTTTAAATTACAGCTTGATTCAACTCGGAAAATCATGGACAAAGTGAAGCCCATCAAATTGTAATGTTTGTTTGTGTGTGTGCATGTGTATGTGCTGTGCGTAGCTGTACCTAAAAGGAAGAATTAATAATAACAGGAATTGGATGACTGCAATGACAATGACTTTAAAACCTATATACAAGAGCATAACCCTCTAAAATTCACTCCCCTCAGCGAACGAGTGAAGGAGAAACAATAGAAAAAATGAAGTGTGTGTGCACCATGTGCATAGGTGTGTGTGTGTGTGAGTGCATGAGTGTGTATGTATGGGTGTATGCATGGATGTATGTGTGTTTGTGTGTCTGTACAGTTTGTTTATGTGCACCATGTGCATAGGTGTGTGTGCGTGCATGTGAGTGTTTGTGTGTGTATGTATGGGTGTATGCTCGGATGTATACATGCTTGTGTGTGTGTGTATGTTTGTATACAGTGTGTGTGTGTATGTATGTGTGCAGGTGACCGTGTTTTTGTGTGTGCGCGCGTGCGTGACTATGTGTGTATGTGTGTGTGTGCATGCGTGAGAGAGAGAGTGTGTATGTGTGTGTGTGTGTGAGAGAGAGAGTGTGTATGTGTCTGTGCGAGAGAGAGTATGTGTGTGCGTAGGGTTCAGACCCAGTGTGTGTGTGTGTTATGTGTGTGTGTGTGTGTGGGTAAGAGGCAGTCAGTCTGCTTGTGTGGCCTCTGTCTCTGTGAGTCTCCAGGACGGCTCCATGAGGGTCTGTGTCCCCATCGCCGAGTGTCTCTGTGTCCCTGCAGTGTTGGAGTCTCACAGTTCACCCTGTTTATTAAGAAACACTCACACACACACTCATACACACACACACACACACGCAGCAAGAGGAGGAGTAGAGAAAAACACACACACACTGTATGTACATACATAAGACATCACCCATCATCAATATGTACACACACATCCTGTATATACACAAAAGACTGCACACACGCACACGTGCGCACACACACACACAAAGTGAGAAATGAAGAGGAGACCACACACACTGTATATACACACTTAGACTGCACACGCCATTAATATGTACACACACACACACACACACACGTCCCGTATATACACTGAAGACACACGCACGCCAAGCACACGCATTCGCTTGCTCGTTAAAAACACAAAAAACTCAAACGACAATTTCTCTCTCTCTTCCTGCTCGCGAGCTCCACAGCAGGAGGAAGAGGAAGAAAGTACAGGAGGAAGAGGTGGCTGAGCAAGCCCAACAGCTGCTGAAAGTCCGGGGTCTACGCTGCCCCCCGCCCCCCTCCCGCCCCCCCTCCACACCACTTCAGCAAAGAACTGCCCTATGGCCACGCCCCTTCCATCCACTAGGGGGCACAATAAAAGCAACAGGAAAAAAAAACTACATCTGAGTAAAAGAAGCAAAGTATAAAAAATAAATAAATAAAGGAGAGCCCATCCGTCCACGTAGCGTCCTTCTCCGGTCACAGGCAAACCAAAGCGCCCAGTGGGGCCCTCCCAACCCCCCCCCCACCACCGCCAACTCCACTGCACCACCTCTTAAAAAAAAAAAAAAAAAGAGTTCCGTTTCTCCATTGGAGTGGACAGATGGAGGGATTAAACAGAGGGAGGAAAGGGAGAGGGAAAGAGGAGTGTGTGATGCTGCAACGTCCAAATCGTTGGGGGGTGGGTGGTGAGCGGATTAAAAAAAAAAAAAAAACCAATCCCTTTTTTATTAATCTTGGTAAGATTCCACCAAAAAAAAAAAAAATCAAAAACAAACACGAGAACATCCCAAATGTCCTTAGCGATTGTCACAAGAGAAGTCCTTCGGCTTGCTTCTTTCAAGGAAACAAACAACAAAAAAAAAAACTTCCATACGTAGATATATCTTTGAACTCACTTTTTTCAGTTCCTTGTTATTGTTGTCATTATTATTATTATTACTATTATCATCATCATCAAGAAGAATAAATATTTTATCCAAAAAGCATCCTAAAGTTAATTCAGCGTCCTTACAGTAAGAGATACAACAAGGGAATCAGAAACAACAAATAATAAATGTGTCCATCTTTCTTCCCTGGCTCCCACAGGATTCAGGGAAGCCAGACTGTTTTAAATGGATAGTGTCTTTGCAAGTCTGTTTCCCCCTCACTCAAAGAAAGACAAGAGAGTTAGAGAGTAAAAAGAGGGGGAATGAAATAAGAGATAAAGAAATAAATAGATAGAGATATGAAGGGAAGATAAGCGTGAGGAAAGCAGAAAAGGGCTGGAGGGGTAGAAAGAGAGATGGAAACTTGTGAGAAAAGAAGGGAGAAAATAAGGAAGATGTGACCTCAGTCACCTCTTGGTTAGACAAAATGGATTTGGGAAGGAGATAAAGAAAATGAAAATAATTTTTTTCTTTTAAAATCCATCCCTCTTACCCCCTGTAGCTCTTTCTCTCTCCTTCATTTACAGTCGTTCTATTGCCTCCGTCCAAAAGAGAACAACAGCTGAACAACGCTGCCCACTGGGGGAGCTTTTGTCTCATGCCTTATTGGCTATCGCACCATGTAGCCAATCACAGAAGCTGTTCTTCACATGCTTAATGGACCACTGCACTCTGTAGCCAATCTGAGAAGCTGTTCTTCACACGCTCAGTGAGCCACTCCCCCGACGTGTGCAGAGAATGGCCAATAGTCTTAAATATCCAATTGAATATGCAACCACGAGAGTCAAAACACGCACACACACAAAAAATGGTCTTGCCAATCAGAGAGAGAGAGTCAGGGAGGGACTGCCCCTTCAATTTGAATCCTCCAATGATGTGGCTTCCTGCCGTGGGTGGGTCGGGTGGGTGGGGACGGTTGATCACTGAAGCCGGAGCATCCAGTGTTCGGTGGGGATGGGAGCTGCGCTCGTGCCTTGCCCCACCTTCCCCTTCCGTCAGCCAATCGGATTGCGGTAGAGGACTCCTGCATGGAGGCCAAGCCAGTTGGGAGTCTGCCTGCACTGCATCAGCCAATCAGGTTCCAGAGTGGCCCCCACGATGCTGTGTGATTGGCTGAGGGGAGAAAAAAGGGAGACAGAAAGAGGGGGGGAGGTGTTTGTTGAAATGGTGCCCAATCATGGCTACTGATCCTGTGATAGACAGACTGACTGTCCAATGGTAGTCACCCAGTGTGTGTATAAGTCAGTGTGGCCTAATGTTGTAGTCAGTTTGTATTTAGCTCTGAGGCAACTACTTGTTTACCTGAGTCTCTCAATTCTGCATCTGAGGTATATTAATAACAATGAGTAAGTTACAATCGTTGAAACTGTGGACCCATGCTCCTGTTCATTGCGGATGACAAAATCACACAGAGTTCATATTTATTGTTTGTGGAAACTCTTGTACCCTGTAATGTAACCTTTTCACTCAGAGCCAAAGTACTTTGCAAAGTTAAAGCATTTTCTGTGCTAAGGTAGCATTAATGTATAGCCATTTTTGGACAGTCTCCTAAACAAGGTCTTCTTCACTGAGCTGGCCTACGCCACTATAAAAACACGGGAGTCTGGTGGTGAACAACAAATCTTGCAGGGTAATCCGCGTTCCCTGCGCTGGAACCAGTTCCCTTATGTATGTCTAGCATCAGGTGGGCGGCATTACTGTCCGTTTAGTCAGTCATGAACTCAAAAAGCAAAAAAAACATCCTGATCGGATCACAAGTTCGGAGACGAGAAGAACTAAGTCAACACAACACAATGAAGAACTAACTCAACACAACACAATGAAGAACTAAGTCAACACAACACAATGAAGAACTAAGTCAACACAACACAATGAAGAACTAAGTCAACACAACACAATGAAGAACTAACTCAACACAACACAATGAAGAACTAAGTCAACACAACACAATGAAGAACTAACTCAACACAACACAATGAAGAACTAAGTCAACGCAACACAATGAAGAACTAACTCAACACAACACAATGAAGAACTGAGTCAACTTAAAATTATTCTGTGATGTAAAAGAAAATGGTGTTTGCTTCACAGTAAGTCACTGTCCAGGTCATTAGAGTGTTAAAGTGCTCTCAACAGTCTTTGTTTTATATTATCAGCTATTAGGTCTGAATTCTTTTTTTTTTTTCATGTAATATGAGTTTTATCCTAAAAGAAGTACAGAAAGGTATTTCAGTAAAGTCAGTCCCTTTCTTCTTCCGGCATAACTAGTAGGACTGGCATGTGTACATGCATTACATGATTTAAAAATCACTATTAAATACGCTTTATATGGCATCAAATTATCAAAAGACAAGATGGCCTACAATCAAGCAAGATATTTTTACTGAATGATAAAAAAATAAATACTGTAATGAATATCTGATATGAATATGCTTTGTGCTTCTCCAGACAGCTGCTTGACTAGCTAGCCAGTTAGAACTGTGACGAGTGGTTAATGGGGCGAGACATTCTTCTAGAAAACGTGGCGGCTAATGTCTCGTTAGCAACCATAGCTAACTGATTACTATTACCTAGATGGATATAGGCGTGTGAGTTAGGTAGGTCATATGAGAATAAATGAGGTTAGAGATATATAGCTACCTCAGAATAATACGTCTGCCTAACACTAGCATCGCTGGCTTATTTAAAACTGATTGTCCAACAATTATGAATAAGGCATTTCTTAATTGCTCCATGATCCATAAATATCTACAAATATCCATATACAGTAATTGGGCTCGAGTCAGCTATGAAAGCTAACTGCTCAGGATAAGCCTCAGGTTTGAGTTTTGCGTCAACAGTGCAATAAAGTGAAATATATTCTATTAAACATCTAAAATCTTTATAAATCTTTCTAGTCATCTTTGCCATCTTTGTTAAAAAAATAATCTGTCCAGTTTTTATCCTTTTCAAATATAAATTCAACTCTCAGATGTTTTTTGTTTTTTTTTTTAAACGTAAAAATGAAAACTTACGGGGCTTTTCGTTGCATTATTGTCATTAAATCTGTTAAATCTACGCACTTACACACAAGACAGGACACAAACACGCGTACACTGGGACACGGAGGGAGAATCGAGGAACAGCGAAAAACACAAACCGTGGAGAACGTGAGCAGTAAAACCGCACCCTAGCGCTCTCACCACACAGCCTTTCTGAACCCAACGTGGTGAGGCACCTCTGCTCTGCGCTCCCGTGTCCAACAACCTGTCTGAAATATCTCAACTCTTCAGGCACCGGCAAAGAAAAAAACCCCCCCCGCAGATTAGGGACACATTAAAACAAATCATTCGCTATCACGAAATACGAGGAAACAAAAGTTCTTATTCTGTATGACGGTATGTTTTTTTTTTTTTACATTTTTTTTTAAACGGCTGACAAGGAGCCTCCCAGAAAATCCTCAGGGATCTAGTCTGGGAGGGAGCCATTTTTATTTTACCGCCGAAGCGTTTCAAACGTGTTCCAGGCCCACAGGCTGTGTTCCAGGCCCACACCGGGCTTCGTAGGACACAGTCACACACTGCACATCCTGTGCAGCGTCCCGATCGACCAGCTAGCACAAACAAGGTCCTCACAAGGTCATCGGGGTGTTGTGACATTGCCGTGGCATGGCAGCAACGTTGTGAGGACGCTTTGTGTTAGCTGGGGGTACTGCACTGGTCATGGCATTGACCTCCTGAACCCAACCCAAGCCATGCCTGTTTCTGCCCCCTCCTGCTCCGACAGTGAAAGGCAACCACTCGTGTCTGAGCCTTCCGTCACTGTGGATCTTCATCACTGAATTTTGAAGTCTTTAATTAATTATGCAAGGGTACGCAAATTCTCCTTCTTTAAAAAGAAATATCAGAATGATTTTACACTGTCTTCGGTTATTAATCACCGGTTGTCTCAACTAGTGATTTAGCAATCCGCTATACTTGAGGAGAGTCATCCTTCCCTGCAATCGCATCACATTAACTTTTAATTGCTGTTAAAAAAATAATAATAATTGATGAATTTTTTTGTTTAAGAAAATCTCAAATAAGGCCGCTGATCAGAATAACAAAAGAACCCTCAACAACTCCACAATTCCCAGAAGAACTTGTCAATATTGTTATTCTGGCTCTGGCTAAGCAGTTCTACGCCTCTTTGAAGAGTAGGTTTTTTTTTCTTCAAAATTCCAAGTGCTTGTTCTAGAACTCTGTTTCTTTCAATTACCAGTAGTGATTGTGACATCAGCATTAGAAAGTTTGGTAAAGAGCATTCTAATCACGTTGTAATTCTACACACACACAAAAAAAAGTTTTTTTTTTTTTAAAACGAGTTAATCTGGGTCAACAATGCATGGCTGCCAGTATAGAGAATGGCGCATCCACCATTTTAGTACCTCTTTGTCTTTTTACCTGTCCTATAGGTGAGGGAACCCTAAGGAATGGCCGACACTGCATTCAGCACAAACCAGCAGAGTGATGTTGCAACATCCGCTCCAAACGCCTGACGTGCGCGACTACCTCGTCTGGACCTGACACCTTCCATCCAGGCTTCACCTGCTGCTGATAACAGCACTGGGGGGGGGGGGGGGGTTCCATCATGAGGGTTGTGACCCAAACTTCACTCGTCCTGGCTTTTCCCATCCACTGCAGATCTCCCGGAGCCGAGTCCATGTGGATCCCGAGTTCCCCTGCCATTGAAAACCTTTCTCATTCTCTCAAACCTTTCTCATTCTCAGCCTGTCTTCTCTGTGCCTCCCTGGTCACGAAACCGCCTCATTGTGGCCAGCCGCACGCCAAGACTTCCCCCAAGCCCTGAAACTTCACTGAGGTTTGGTTAAATCAGCCATTCAAACTCCCTCTCTCTCTGTCTCACACACACACACACAAACACACACACACCCGCGCACACGTGCACACAGATGAATGTACCCACATAGATAGTGAGGACACATGAAACAGATCTACATTTTTTGGGGGAAAAACATGGTGTTCACATGTTAGACCAGCCTTGGTTCTGACACTGAGAAGAGAAAGCTTTGCTCATGTCCGGCCCAGTAGAGTCCAGTCCAGTCCAGTCCAGTCCAGTAGAGTCCAGTCCAGTCCAGTAGAGTCCAGTCTGGTAGAGTCCAGTCCAGTCCAGTAGAGTCCAGACTGGTAGAGTCCAGTCCAGTCTATATTAATTACTGTAAGAACATCACACAGAACCCTTAAAAACTCAGCTATTTGCCCTTGAAAATTATATGTAATGTCAATTATAGAGTAAAATATAAGGTAAGAACATGGGATAGATATTTTTTAAATGCATGCCAATATATATATTGCATATATTACAAAATATATACTTTATGGCTATATGTTTATATATGTGCAGTTTGCAAAATTACATTTTAGGATGCTAGCAATTTCATCACAAATTCTGCAACAGATGCAGAAGTGGTCATAATACATGTTTTCTAATATATGCAGTACTTTTTTGACATACGTTAAAGATATATTTCCTTTCATAGCATTTCAACATATATTGCACTTTTGAACATGCATTTGATATTACTATATAGGGGCCATGAAAGCACTAGGTAGTGGCGGATCAGTGTGTCATGGGGGGGACACTGACCAGGGCAGCGCCCCCTGCTGTAAATAGTTAAGAAATGCACCCACTGTCCCAGCTTGTTCTTTAAGATACTCAAAGGCACTGAGAGAGCCAAACCATGTGACCACGTCACCGGCCAATGGAATTCCAGAGCTTCCCTGAGCGGGACAGGAAATGGGCAGTCCCTCCTGTGCCCAGGGAATTATGGGAAATGTATGCACTTTTCCGACTGTTTGGAATGACCGTGGAATGACTTAACTGCCCAGTCCCGTTTGAGACGTAAGCCTAGTTGGAGGCAAGTAAAACTCGCAAAAGCGTGCTGTCTACCCTTTTTGTGTAGTTGGCGGGAGGGTGCTGCATTTTCCCTAAATCATCACTGGTGACTGATGGGAGTACGCCAGGAAATCTACCTAATTAAGTCACAATGAAGGGTCCACCTTCCCGTCCCTCAACTTAGACACTGAGCAGAGCCCATCTGACCATTCGAAAGAAAAGAAAAAAACAAGTGTTGGGAACAGGTGTTTTTTTTAAAAGCCCTTTTGAGATATGTGCGTATAATGTGTGTGTGGAGTGTGCTTCCCCCTCTCAAGTCTCCCCTCTCTCTGTCTTTGGCAGTAAAGAACGTGATTGTTTTTCTGTCTCCACGGGAAAAAGATGCGATTTTCTGGATGGCGGGGCGGAGGGTTCGGCAGGAAATCTTGAAGTTGTTTTTTTTGTTTTTTTCTGCGTGATTCGTCTCCCCCATCGGGTGGCGCTATTGAGCCACTGCCCCTCCTGCCACAGCCGGTCCTGATGCTGCCGTTGCCGAGGTTCCAGTCGCCATGGAGGGCCCTTGGTTGCCGCGGAGCTCTCCGTTCTGATTGAGATGCAGGCGGGGAGGGGGGAGGGGAGGGAGAGCCCCGTTCCAGGGGGAGCTGGTGGAGGAGACGCCCGATCCGGCCGCCACGCCCTCCCCTCCTCCCTCTCCGACTCCTCCACACATCACACTGGGGTCTGCTGGACCCAGGGAGGAATACTGTTCTTCCTAGCGAGACAGAGAGAGGGAGAGAGGGAGGGATGGAGGGACGGAGGGAGGGGGAGAGGGAGGGAGGGAGGAAAGATGGAAGGGTCAGGCAGAGGGAGGGAAGGAGTCAGAGGAATGTGGAGCAACAGATAGAAGGAGGAGGAGGAAGGAGAGAACGAAAAATAAATGGAGGAAAAGTAGTAAAGGATTGGAGATTGGAGGAGCAATGGAAAGAAAGAAAGGTGAAGATAAAAAATGGGTTACAAAACAGAGAAAGATGGATCAAGAGAGACAAAGAGTAAAGGAAAAAGAGAGGGAGAGGAAGGGGGGACAGAGGAAGAGGTGGAGGTAGAGGAGGGAACAGGAAAGGTGTAAAACTGAGGGTTGGGACACACTGTTCCCTGTGGCTGAAACAGACTGAGGTGTGTCAGAGGCAGTCCTGGAGGGTCCAACGAGTCATTGGGGGCGGGGGTGGAGGGGGGGGGGTCATCAGAAAGCCAGCGATAAGTCCGACAGTTCAGGGACAGCAGTCAGAAATCTTTCGGGGCCTGGTTCTGGAGAGCCGTGGGGTCCGCCGGTTTTTTCCGTTTCTGTTTCTGCTCTCGAGTGTTCGGTCGAAACGTCCGGTTCATGGGGTCCGAACCGCCAACGAACTTTTGAGACGGAAACGAAAAACCAGCTGCGCCCGTGGCTCCCCAGGACCAAGGTTGGGGACCCCCTACTCTCGAGGACTGAGTGGGTAGGGGGCTTTCTGGCGGTGGGGAGGGGGGTGGGGGTGGGGGTGAGTCCCAGGGTGTCAAACAAAAAGCAGTCATCACAGTAACAGTAGCTCTCTTTTACACTGTCATCTGTGAGCACAGCAACAGCACTGGCTCAGAATAATGGAAATGAAACAATGCACCTGTAGAATGTGTCCCGTGTTCTCTGTCTGGGCAAGTGGGGGGGGGGGAGCTGGGGAAGAGGGGGTCCCACAGGCCCTTTTTTTTTGGTGAGATGGACCTTCAGAGTGGCCACACAGTAGCATGCAGGTACATTAACAGGCACTAAAGGTTGCTGAGGGCCGTTCACACAGGTCCCGCACATGCACGGACAGGCAAGTTCAGTTCGGAAAAAAAAAAAAACAATTTTAAAAAAGGAGGGAAAAAAGAAGGGTCGTCTTAGCTACATCGGACGCCAGACGAGCACGAAGGCCGTCAAACTGATTAAAGATGCATGTAACAGGCGTCAAGCGTGCCAAAAATGACGGAATCCAGAATCAAACCAAACCAAACCAAACCAAACCAAAGCAAAGCAAATCAAAACAACGTCCTGGCCGCCAATCAGAAATTCCACAATCACGGCTAAAGGTGATTCCTGCTTTTTTTTAAATCAAGGGGTGGGGGGGGGGGGGTTGTGGGTGGGGGAGGGTGGTCGGGGGGGGGTTTCGGAATGGTGGGTGTGTGAGGGGTGGGAGTGGGCTGGGGTGTGGGGGTGAGGTCAGCTAGTAAATTTGAGATTGGCGGATTGGGCCAAAGCTTTGATTTGGACTTTTTTTTTTTTTTTTTTGAAGTCTATTCTTACCTATGTGTGGCGGAGGGTAACGTCATTGCCAATACCAGTCTGTTGTCAGCTATTAACTAATTGTGCATGTGGTCATGTCCCGTCCAGTTCAGTGACGTCTGTATAGGAGCAGTGGGAGAAAGAGCAGTTAGGTTCATTCAGCCCAAGGAGAACCTACAGGTAACAGCACCTTCAAACACCTTTCTGCATCGAATGTCCACGAGCACTGACTCCTCCCCCCTTCTGCTTCCTGACACTAGTGGCGAACTGCGTTTGCGTCTTTTCGGGATTTTGAAAGGAGGCGACCCACCTCGACTGTCACCAATGTGCATACCTGTCAACCCCTTAAGACTGCTTCCGCTGTTTCAAAGCTTTTAAGCCCATATAAATACACACCAAAACAAATTGGACAGATGTTAGCCGGCATGCTAACTTTAAGTAGCACGCTGACTAGCCACAGCTAGAATAACTGTATAGATAATGAGAGTAAACAGACAATGCTTTTGGCCCTGATTTTTTCTTGATATTTGTAGCTACTCTATTTCCCCCCCCCCCCATATTCTGTTGCATGATATACAGTGCATTTCCAAAGTACAGAAAAAAAACAACATTTCACAAGGGCAAGCCATATGGGTTGACAGGTATCAACGTGTAGCTCCCGCATAAGCCCAATGTATGGCAGCCATTTTGTGCCAGAACTCTCGCTGCACATCAACTGTGGGGTGGGGAAAAACCCCTCTGTTTCCGATTATGTGGTACTCTGTCCATTTGAAAACATTCAAGTCTGTCTCAGGGAGTTGCAACAAACTTTTATTTGGGGGGGGCGGGGGGGGATCACTCAAAAGGGAAACTGAGCTGGTCGTGGTGGAATGCAAGGACAATGCCTGGATCATTAGGCCCCATTTTCTGCATGCTTGCTGGATCATTCGATGCCTCTTTAAGAACACTGAAAGCGGTAAAAACAGGTGTGCACCCGTCCTGTAACACACAGCCTGAGCTCAGCTCTGTGGAAACTTAAAAGACGGGGGGCAGAGGAAAAGAACACTTCTAGAAATATGCCTTCCCCATGCTCAAAAAACAATAAAGTTAAATAAATAGATCCATAAAAAAAAAATACAGTCACATATCAGAAAATAGAGCAGTTGGCGGGTTATAAACCAGGGTTGAGGAGAATGAAGGGCCTTAATGTGGGTCTATGGGTGAGAACAGTCAATGCAATGGGACCCCTTCTTGACACATCGGTATATGTGACTACAGTACCCATAATCCCTTTGGGCTTTAAAAAAAAAATGGTGGACAGGAGCTGGACCGGCTCGCCCACTCGGGTCCCTTCTCTTCCCAGTCAGAACCAGATTTTTGAAATGACAGAATGGCTTACAGCCTGACAGACTACAAATAAGTTATACAACAGGGCACAGGAACATTACAAAAAGAACATCAGACAGCGTCCCCATCCTCTTCCTCTTCCTCTCAACAGAACACCCCATTCCCAAAAGCCATCAATCACTGATGGGGGGTGTGCTGGTGTCTGTGCTGATGGACAGGTAAAATGGCGGAATTTGTCATAGTGATGGGTTTAGCTACTGTAATCATATACTTTTCCTCAAAAGGAAATTCAAGAAAATGAAACGATGCACGCTGAGACTAATGAAGCTACTCACTCTGAGGTAATCCAATCTATGCACACTGGGGGGATTATCCAACCTACACACTCAAATTATTCGACCTACACACTGAGATTATTCAGCCTAAACACTGTAAAATTATCCAACTAACATCCGCTGAGATTATACAACATACGCACTCCAAGATTACATAATCTACACATGATTATCCAAACAAGACACTCTGAGATTATTCAACTACGCATTCTAAGATTATCCAACCAACACACTCTGAGATTATCCAACACAGCAACCGTAATCAGGTTTAAGTGAACTCACACAGTGTAGATTAGATAACTCTAGTACAACTAGTACAACTGTGCACTTTATCAAAATGTGCACTGAATAAAACACAAAGCCAGGGAGTAGATGTTTAAACACTGAAGCACACACACAGAGCTATGAGTGCAGATTAAATTGCAGTGTGTGGTCATGCAGTGCCAGTTAGATTTATAGACAGACAGACAAGACGGACTCTCACCCAACTCCTCCTGTCTCATGTCTGTCCATTTATCACAGACAGAATTTCACTTCAAATTTTTAATGCGATGCACACACAAAACACCCACACAGAGACACACACACACAGGCACACACACACACATGCATGCACGCATGCACACAAACACACACACATACAGAAATTCACATTCTAGAAATACAAATATTGGAATGCTGGGAGACAGGCATCAGACACACACACACACACTCACACAAACATCCACACACTCTCACAAATACACATACACAAACACACACACACACACATGCACGCATGCACGCATGCACACGAACACACACATACAGAAATGGATTACATTCACACTGTGAAATACTTGTATACGGGGACACAGGCATCAGACACACACACACACACAAACACTCACTCACACACACACACAAACACACGCTCACACACACACACACACACAAACACTCATTCACTCACTCACACACACACACACACACACACACAGAAAACAGAGTAAACATGCAGTCCCGGTAGGATGAGGGGAAGGAATGGTGTTTTGGATACGGAGATTTCCCATAATTCACCTTACCTGGGCTTAGGGAAAGCCCAGGGGATTAAGATCCGGTTAAATCTGGAGAACCTTGTTTAGCCGAACCACTCACCGTCAGCAGCACCGAGCGGCGTACGCCGCTGCCTATCGAAAGATAAACCATTTACAATAACGTTCCCGAACGTCCCCGTACGCCTGCGCCTCCCAACCTCCGTGCCGCCGTGCGCCGCGTGAAAAAATCTCTCCAAAACATTTAAAAGATCAAGTGACTTTAAAAAAAAGCTTAAATTGAAAAAATCTCATCCACAAAAGCCAAAATAAATCTCATTAAAAGGCATACTCCCAAAAGAACAACCAGGCCCGTACAGGAGAGCCAATGACTATTTTACACCCTACAGTCCACACAGTACTACAGGAGAGCCTGTGACTATTTTACACTCGACAGGCCGCACAGTACTACAGGAGAGCCAGTGGCTATTTTAGACCGCAAACCCACACACAGTACTACAGGAGAGCCAGTGACTATCTTACACCCTACACCTGCACACAGTACTACAGGACAGTCAGTGACTATTTCACACCCTACAGTCCACACACAGTACTACAGAAGAGCCAGTGACTATTTTACACTCGACAGGCCGCACAGTACTACAGGAGAGCCAGTGACTATTTTACACCCTACAGTCCACACACAGTACTACAGGAGAGCCAGTGACTATTTTACACCCGACAAGCCACACAGTACTACAGGAGAGCCAGTGACAATTTTACACCCGACAGGCCACACATAGTACCACAGGAGAGCCAGTGACTAATTTACACCCTACAGGCCACACAGTGCTACAGGAGAGCCAGTCACTATTTTACATCCTACCGTCCACACAGTACTACAGGAGAGCCAGTGACTATTTTACACCCTACACCCGCACACAGTACCACAGGAGAGCCAATGACTCTTTTAAACCCTACATCCGCATACAGTACTACAGGAGAGCCAGTGACTATTTTACGCCCGACAGGCCACACAGTACTACAGGAGAGCCGGGGAATATTTTACACCCGACAGACCACACACAGTACTACAGGAGAGCCAGTGACTATTTTACACCCAACAGGCCACACAGTACTACAGGAGAGCCGGGGAATATTTTACACCCGACAGGCCACACAGTGTACTGAAGGAAGAGGGCTACTGCTGATTGGAGGAGATATGTGTCTCTTTGGAGATGCTGGGGGTTAATTAAATGGTTTGTGTTCAGAGAAGTGAGCTCAGATTTCAATAAATAAGGCATAACAACAGGGGAGTTGTGGGTGTGTGTGTGGGTGTGCATGCGTGCGTGTGTGTGTATGTGTGTGATTGAGGGTGATTGTGTGGGTGTCATTGTGTGCATGTGATTATGTGTGTGTGATTGTGTCGGTTTGCGAGTGCATATGTGTACATTCGGTCAGTCAGTCATTTAGTCTACGAGAAGACAGTACTTTCAGTTGCAGAGGGCCCAGTTGTATCTGTCAAGTGTGCGTGCGTGCATGTGTGTGTGTGCGTATGTGTGTGTGTGCGTGTGTGTGTGTCCACATGCGTCTATATTTTTTGACCCAATCTCTGTTCCTGTCTTTCTGTCTGCTCGTCAGTGCACATTTTAGAACGTGTCTGCATTATGTGTCTATGTTTGCGCGAGTGTGTGCGTGTGTGTGCGCGCATGCAGGTGTGTATGTGTGTGTGAGACAGTTTCAAAGGAAAGAATGTGTACTGGAGGACATCGCAAAGTTTATTTAACCTGCCCCCCCCAGCCCCCACCTCATTTTTAACGCCAAAATTTATTTCAAATGGAAAGAAACAGAAGGATGGAAGACAGATGGAGAGCTTGCATAGCAAGTACTTTTAAACGTTGTTGAGCTAACAAAAAAGAATAATAACTGAAATTAAGAACAACAAAACGTACTCAAAAAAAAAACTACACACTGGAGTACCACTGATGTCTGAGAGACACTAGCTTAACTGCAAAGCATTATGGGAAGCCTCCGCATCTGTCCGTCTGTATAGGAGTCAGTGTGTCAGTCAGGGCCCTCTTTTCCCGTGTCCTGCCCACTTCGACAGTCCTGGCTCCGCCCCTTCTCACCCCACCCCCAGAGGCCGCAGTAGATCCGATCTTCCGAGAATTTTGTGCGCAAATATTTTGGCTCCAGATTGACAGACGCAAAAATAAACGTGCTCACAGGTTCCGCAATTTGGGTATACCGTGAAGCCAATAAAGGTACGCTACCATAGAAAAAAATACCCCAAAAATAAATAAATAAAGAAATTAAAAGTATCTTAAAAAACGAAGTAGAGCGGTCAATTACTTTTCACAAAGATCGATTCAGCAGCTTCACAGGACAGAAACGAGAGCTAGAAAAAATGTCCCGGTCCGGTCTGCTGGCTAGGCCAGTCGATTGGTCGGTTGGTCGGTCAGTCGAGAGTCGGTCGGGCGCGAGTGTGGGTAAGAGTCGGTTGTTCGTTCGTTCGGTGGGTCAGTCAGTCATGGGTCGGTTGGGTGTGTGAGCGAGAGTCGGTGTGTGGCAGGGGGGGTGGGGGGGTGTGTGGGGTGTGACAGACATGGCTGCGTGTGTGCGTTGAGCTTGCGGCGGCATGGTGGGGGGGGGATCACAGATGGACTGATTGGGGTATTACCTTTGTATTCGGGATGGGACGGGTGCGAAGCGGGGCTGCACTAGGATGGACTGAGGCCTCCCCTAAGAGAAATCACCGTATCTCGTAAACACAAAGAGGAAAGACAAGAGGGACGGGGGTGTGTGTGTCTGTGCAGGAGAAGACATGGGAACAGTGGAGGGGGGGGGTGGGGGGGGGGTGGTGGTGGTGTGCGGGTTGTTAAATAACCCAGCGGTAAGCACGCTCACGCACACGAAACGCACGCACAGGACGCTAAGAGAAGCCGCACACGCTCACTAAAGAATGCAGCCGTAGCATCACGACCATGCCGCAGCTCCCCCCCCCTCCCCACACACACACACAGCCGGCCTACCGGCCAATCAAAAAGCAGCCATGCCAAGGAACGGGGGAGGGGCCGGGGGGGAAATGAGGCTGAGGGTGTCACGTGACGAGCGGTGCGGAAAGCGGGCGTTTCCCCCCGACCCCCCCCGCCCACCCCCCACCCCCCCTCGAGCGCATGCAGTCCGCATGCTCTGCTGCTTAAGAACACTGTGGTCGGATGGTTCCCCCTCAGTCTCTCTCTCTCTGGTCAGAGGTGTCAGAGGTCAAGGGTCAGAGGTCATGGTGATAAAGACATGCCGAGGTGAGGCTGCACGGACGCGGGCGGGCGATCGCACATGGAGCGTTCTCTCGGGTAACAGAGAGAGAGAGTGACAGAGAGAGAGACAGGGAGAGAGGGAGAGAGAGGGACAGGGATATGTGCAAACACCAGCAGAGAGAGAAAGAGAGAAAGAGAGCGAGAGCATGAGGGGAAGACAGAGAAACAGTCAACTAAGACGCAAACGAACAAGTAAAACTGACGATTCAAAACAGAAACCCAGCTCACAGACACATATAAAACCAAACTCACAGACATGTAGAAAACCAAATCAAACTCACAGGCACATATAAAACCAAACTCACAGACACATAAAAAACAAACTCAGCAACTGTATCAACAACATAAAAAACAAAACAAACTCACAGACACATAAAAAACAAAACAAACTCACAGACACATATAAAACAAACCAAACACAGACACATAAAAAACAACCCAAACTGACAGACAAATATAAAACCAACCAAACTCACAGACACATATAAAACAAACCAAACTCAGAGACACGTTGAAAAACCAACCCCAGCTCACAGACACGTCAAAACAGAAACACTTGCATTTTCAAAATATGAAATGAAAAGGCACGCCGACACATTCGATCATGTGACATAAAACAGACGCAGAACCAGAGAATGCAATGAGACACGGGGGTGGTCGGGGTCTGAATTTGCAGGGCGTACACAGAACGGACAGACTTAAAGGACAGCAAGCCCAAAACTCACAGGCCTAAACAGCAGACGACACCCTGCCGATGTTCTAACACACACCTGGCTAAATCTCCCAGGATGCAGTGTGGTTTTCTCCTTCAGAGAGCATTTTATCGTGAGCAGAATGTCCTCACCTACTCACGGCAATATTCAGCAAGATTTTCTGTGTTTTCAGAATGATATGAAAGCATCGCGGCTCAAAAATCTGAATTACGAGAGGCAAAATAACTGAAAAATAATAAGAAACTAATGAATTGCTCAGCAACAACTTCTAGATGTGGACTCTAGATCTCTGTGCAAATAGAGATATTTAAAAAAAAAGACAGACCTGAAGATTATATGGTGGAGTTGCGTACAGTAGTCAGGTGTTAGTCTGGATATGCACACTCTCTCTCTCTCTCGCACCCTCTAACACACACACACACACAGGTACATACTCACAGAAGCATGTGCACTTGTGTAGCTGTAGCTCAGTAAACACACTCCTCCTCACACCACACTCTTTGTTGACTCTTAGGGAATCTTTCTATGTCAAGCTTAAAAAATATGCTCATATATAATATACTATACATATGAACAATATTTTTAAATCCAGTTTGTGGAAAGGACAGACAAAATCATTACAAGAAAGGCACACATGAATCAAGAGACCACGTTGGCCTCTGTCTGGACTACAATCTTTTCTTTTTAGTGATGTAGTGTGTGACCTTTAATCCCCCCTCTCCCCCGCAGTGGCACGACGACCAAAGAGGAAGTAGCTTCTGCCTGGGGTCACGCCCACATCGTGGAAGCACTGGCCACACCTCCAATCCCACCCCTTTTGCTCCACATCAGTGATCCGGATGCGATCCCACATATCCTGGCTGTCTGGCAGCGAAGGTGGCAAGGAGATGGATTTAATCCCGCCCATTTTTGGGGCGGGGGGGAGGTAAAGTCCCTTTGATGTGGCGCTGACTCTCGCCACACGCCGGCAGCGGTTCAGCCATGCCAACGAGGCCAGGGAGGGCCTGGCACTGAAAGGGGCGGAGCCCGAAGAGGGGGGTGGGGCCCCGAGATGGATGATGGGAAAATGAGGCCAAGAAGCTCATTCAGGACCCAATGGCACAGGCCTTGGGAGGGGGGAAGAGGAGGAGCCTGATCTTGGAAGCGGTCCAATCAGATCATCTAAGAGGAGAGGCACGTGCACACCCAAACGCAGACAGACGGGTGGGTGGACGCACAGACAGACAGACAGGGACAGGGAGACGGTTCTGGGTGGTTCGGAAAAGACGAGACAGACAATCTCACACACGCACGCGGGCAGTCGCACCGACAGAAAGAGGTAGCAGACACAGCAGAAGCTCTCTGAAAACGATATTTACAAACACGGCAAGAGAAGGACGGAGACAGACGGGCACGGAGAGACAGGGAGACGGACAGACAGGAGGACAGACCTGATCAGCGAACATTCTGGGCTTGATTTCAGGCATGCCACTCCCTCTGAGCTCGTCTTCCACAGCCATTAGCCTAGGATCAGGAGAGACGGGGATTAGCACCGATACACCAACATCCCATCCCAAACCATCCCATACCATCCCATCCCAAACTATCCCAAACCATCCCATCCCATCCAGAACCATCCCAAACTATCCCATCCCAAACCATCCCATACCATCCCATCCCATCCCAAACCATCCCAAACTATCCCAAACCATCCCATCCCATTCAGAACCATCCCAAACTATCCCATCCCAAACCATCCCATACCATCCCATCCCATTCCGAACCATCCCAAACTATCCCATCCCAAACCATCCCATCCCATCCCGAACCATCCCAAACTATCCCATCCCATCCCATCCCGAATCATCCCAAACCATCCCAAACCACCCCAAACTATCCCATCCCATCCCAAACCACCCCAAACTATCCCATCCCATCCCGAACCATCCCAAACTATCCCATCCCATCCCATCCCGATTCATCCCAAACCATCCCAAACCACCCCAAACTATCCCATCCCATCCCAAACCATCTCAAACCATCCCATCCCATCCCAAACCATCCCAAACTATCCCATCCCATCCCAACCATCCGATCTCCAACCATCCCAAACCACCCAATATCATACCATCCAATCCCAAACTATCCCATCCCATCCAACCATCCCAAATGATCCCATCCACCCAAACCATCCCATACCATCCCAAACCATCCCATCCATCCCATACCATCCCATCCCAAATCATCCCATCGCAAACCATCCCAAACCATCCCATCCCAAACCACCCCATTCCATACCATCCCATCCCATACCATCCAAAACCATCCTAAACCATCTCATCCTAAACCATCCCATACCATCCAAAACCATCCTAAACCATCCCATCCCATACCATCCCAAACCATCATATATCATCCCATCCCATCCCAAACCATCCCATTCATCCCATACCATCCCAACCATCACATATCATCCCATCCCAGCCCAAACCATCCCATCCCATCCCATCCCGAACCGTCCCATACCATCCCATCCCATCCCAAACCATCCCATTGCAAACTATCCCAAACCATCCCATCCCAAACCATCCCAAACCACCCCATCCCATACCATCCAAAACCATCCTAAACCATCTCATCCCAAACCATCCCAAACCATCACATATCATCCCATCCCAAACCATCCCATTCCATACCATCTCAAACCATCCGATCCCATCCCAAACCATCACATATCATCCCATCCCATCCCAAACCATCCCAAACCATACCATCCATCCCATACCATCCCATCCCAAACCATACCATCCATCCCATACCATCCCATCCCATCCCAAACCATCCCAAACCACCCCATCCATCCCATACCATCCCATCCCAAACCATCCCATCACATCCCATCCAAAACCATCCCATCCCATCCCAAACCATCCCATACTATTCCATCCCAAACCACACTGGCTCTCACTGAGGGAGAGGGAGGGGGGGGAGAGGGACAGAGTGAGAGATGGGAGGAAGAGGAAGAGAGAAAGAGAGGGAAAGAGAGATAGATAGGTTAATACAATGGCTAGGCTGACTATTCCATTAGTGTAAGATTCCTCCCATACAGAAAGATTGGGAGGTACCCACTTAACCTAGCCTGGAGGGCTGGACTTCCTGACTGATGCAGGTACAGAGAGTGGGTGGGGCTTGCTGATTGACGCTGTCACAGAGAGGGGGCGGGGCTTGTGACACGTGAGATCAACCGTGCCTCCGATATGGTGGAAAATGTCTGGATTAGCCTCTGCTAATCCAAAATTAGCGCATGTGCGTCACACCACCCTGGAATGGAACAGAAATAGAATTTCATGGAAACTGAAATCCTCTTTTCTCCAGGGACCGGATTTGAGAGTTTCCATTTTTAGATCTGTTTTTTTCTTCTTCTGCTTTTCAGATGTTGGCAGCCACCCCCCCCCCCCCCCCCCCCCCCGCGATGGCATCCTCAAAATCAACCAGCCGAACAGAGTGTATCCAGATCATTACCCTCTCTGCTGCCGTTCGTTCACAGGGGGTCCCACTGCCATTTTGGGAAAAGGGGGGGGGGTTGTTTCGTGCGTATGTTCAGTCATCCGTGCTACGGCCCCCTCAGGGCGACTCCCGCTGGGGAGCGGTAGCGGCTTTTGAGACCGTTTCCCGCGTCCGCGCCTCAAACTGCCTCGGCACGGCACGCTAGCAGAGGGGGCGGGGCTTGCTGACTCATGCTGCCACGGGGGGGGGATTGGGGGGCGGGGCTTGCTGACTCGTAGACTCTTTGAGTGACATCAGAGGCCCCTCATGCAACCTGACCAATCAAATTTAGAGGATGGGATAGCAGACAGGAACAGACATTTCCCCACTTTCTTTCTTTAACCAAAGAAATATGTAGGAAGTGGAAAAAAAAATGTGTAGAATAATATCTAAGATCGAAAATAAATGATGTTTCTGCAGCAATTTACTGAACTGTCAATTCAAAGACAGGGCTTAGCACAATCAACACTTTAACACTTTTTTTCTCCATTTAATTTTTGCCGAATGTCTAGTTGTGAGGATGCAGCCACATCGACGTGTGTTCAATACAACCGGGGTGCAGGGAGTGGCTTAATTGCCGCTTCATTTTGACCAATCATTAACCGTCCACGCTTCATGTAAACGGCAGTTTGAAAGGCATATCTGTAACCCCACTGTATGCCAGCATGCTATAGACTCCCTATCTGTTATTTATCACTGTTACCGGTTGATTGTGTCACTGAAGAATCAACAGAAATGCCCAAAAATAACACTGGGTGCTGTAAACTGCATGCCAGAGCACCACCATCAGGTGACTGAAGGTGGGTGATGTCACACACGTTTTTCACGATCTCTAATGCCGGATACAGGAAGTCAAAAACCTCAGGTCGCTAGTTTAGTTGATGGCATCATTACAATAATTTTTTTTTTTTTAAATATAAACCGCATTGTTTTTCATTTCAAATCACAAAAATCAAAACAATACCTTCACTGCCGCGGTTCAGTGATTCACAACATGTTGCATTCGCTGTGTTGATACATAACATTGGTAATAAAAAATGAAAAAGTCCACAGGTGAGGTTTTCAAACGTTCGTATTTGCGTGTTTTATTCCAGTAATAGGTTTACAGTCACGTGTTCTTTCACAAGTTAAAGGAAGTAAAGAATCCAAAATACAAAGAGACATTTTTTTTTCCACGCGACGCAGCAATATTTCAAAACCAATGACAGTGTCATAAACGCATCACAGCATCACATGACCAAAGAAATGTAGAAGGAAAAAAAAAAAGCTTGAGCAACACTTTTACTGGAGTGCTGTGTTGCCGTTACTGTGCTGTGTTGCCGTGTTACCGTTACCGTGCTGTGTTGCCATGTTACTGTTACCGTGCCGTGTTGCCGTGTTACCGTTACCGTGCCGTGTTGCCGTGTTACCGTTAGAAAACAGTTATAACTCCACAGCCGGGAATCGGACCAGATCAGGAGCTGTCTGCAGCATTTTGCATCCGCTGTCATAGAGGTCAAAGGTTAGAAACATAAAAGGTTAACCCGTTTTTTTTTAAAGAGCTGGGGTCGACTCCATTTCAGGTCAACAAACGCATGGAACTAATTTAAATTCAAACAGTTAAGTGAGAAATCCATATAGAATATTTATGACAGTTTATTTTCCGATTCATTAACCAAATTTCTGTTTGTTTCTGGAACTGAAACAGAAGTGACCCCCCAAACAGTAAAGTAAAGTGCTACTGGGAACATTCTGGAAATGCTGTATCACAGCTGGTTCTCGAACCTTAGA